>NW_023604950.1:0-57561 GCF_014898055.3 Talpa occidentalis
TCCTTTTGGTAAGCACAGAGCAGGGCAACCCATCCCATACTCTACTTGAGAACATCTCCATCACCACAATAACTTGTTTCTGGCCTGGCCCATGGGCACCACCCCTACCTTCCCCTCCCCAGCCCTGTGCAGCCAGAGCCCACTCTGCCTCGGGGACAGGCCAGGACTTCTCTCCAAACACACCCCAGGTGACTCTGGCTGACACAGACCTGCAGTCATGCATTTAGGGCCCTAAGCCCAAGACATACTGGTGCCCAGTAAACATGTCCACTGGGTGCTGGGGTCACAGAGAACCCGTGACCCTCCCTGGAGGCCTGCGCCTGGGGTGTGTGAGGAGAGAAGGGCTGCAGTAGCTGCCTCAGAGGGGGCCAAGGGCAGAGCCAGAGAGGTTCTTCCTCAGCAGGAAGGGGACATGGGAGCTGGGTCTTGAAAGCCAGATGTGAGCACAGGAACAGAAGTGGCTCAGGGAGCTGATGGAAGGCCGACTACGTGACCTCAGCAGTTACTTTCTCTGTGTGACCTCTGGGATTCTCCCAGCACTCTGTGAATTGGGCATTGATACTGTCCTAACACCCCTCTCCCATTCCCTTTCAGAAACAAGGACATGGGGATTGGGGGGTTATGGCAGTGTCCAGGTCTAACCCCAGCCACCTGGCTAAAGTCTGAGCCTACACCTGACACCATCCTGCAAACTGACCAGGGGGTCTATGAGGCAGTGAGCCTGGAGCCGTCACCACCCTCTCCAGATACCACACATTTTTTGAGTTGCATTTGACTAAAGACAAAAGGACAGTAGTAAGTCATCATGTAACCATGCTTTATGTACATGAATTGAACTCACCAAACAAAAAGCACAGAGTGACTGGTTGCACCAAAACCAGAACCAACTTTATGCTGGCTCCAGGAGACGGATCAAGAAAGTTCTTGGGAGGGCCTCCCCTGGTGGCGCAGCGGTTGAGCACTGGACCGTGAAGCTGCCCGCAGCCTCTGCAGTGCAGGTTTCAATCCCCAGTCACCGGCAAGGTTCCCACATGGCGCAGCAGACCTCTCCTGCCGCCCGCTGCTCCCCTCAGCAGTGTATTTCGTCAGTCTGCCTGTTCTGTCCCTGCTCTGGCTCTGGTGAATTCTCTCACCCTCCCACACTTCCGACTGTACCCAGTGCTTGTATAAATATAAATAAATCTTTAAAAAAAAAAAGAACGTTCTTGGGAAAAAACACAAGAAAATGGGGTGCCCCAAAATTGCAGGGGCTGCCACATATAATAAAATAAACTTCCAGCTAAAAAAGGTAACAAGAGACAGGGATAAACATCATATGATCATCTTACATCAGGAAGACATAACACTCATCAATATGGATGCACAAAGGAGCAGCAAATATATATGGCAACTATTAACAAATCTGAAAACAGATATTGGCAGCAACACAATAGTGGTAAAGAAATTCGACAATCCTGTTTCATCAAGGACACATACACCTGACAGAACTCAGGGAAACTATAGCTTTAAGTGAGGAATTAGACCATGTGAGCTGAATAGATATTATAGGGTGCTACACTCCAAAAAAGCTAAATACATATTCTTGTCAGGTGCACATTGAATAGTCTCCAGAATACACCACTTGTTGCCTCACACATCAATAAATTCATGATGACTGAAATCATATAAGTATCTCTCTGATCACAGTGGTATCAAACTAGAATCAATCATAAAAAGAAACCAGGGTGGGGGGAATAAATGACTACCAAATGACTCTTGGGTTAAGGAGGAAAGCAACCAAGAAATTTAAGACATTTAAAAATACCTTAGACAAATGGCAACCTATTAGGGGGCACAGCACATGCAGCACTAAGAGGGGATATAAAGCAATACAGGCCACACCTAGAGTCAAGACAGAGCTCAAGTAAAGAATCTAACCTTGCACCTAAAAGAACTAGAAAGAACAAATGAAACCAAGATACAGTAGAAGGCAAAAAAATTAAGCAGAAATAAATGACACAGAAATCAAAGACCAAAAAATCAAGGAAACCAAAATCTGGTTCTTGGAAAAAAAATAAACAAAATAGACAAATATTTTACTACACTTTCAAAGAGGAAAAAAGGAAAACAAAACTCTAATAAATAGAATAAGAAACAAAAGTGGAGAAGTTACAACAGACTCTTTAGGAATAGAGAGGATTGTAAGGCAACAGTAAATATATATCAATAAATGGAAAAACTCAAATAACCTAGAAGAAACTGACACATTCTTAGAAGTATGCAACCTTCTGAGTCTGAATCAGGAAGATTCAGAGGAAGGCAACTACAAGCAAAGACACTGAAACATGAATCAAAAATTTCCCAAAAAACAAAGCCCAGGACCAGACATTTTCAGTAACTTCTACAAAATCTTTAAAGATGAACTAATACTTGACTTCTCAACTCTTCAAAAAAAATAGAGGAAGAGGGAATGCTACAGAACACATTTCATGAGGTCAACATTCCCTTGATACCAAAAGCAGAGGACACCACACAAAAAGAAAGCTACAGACCAATCCCTGATGAACATAGATGCAAACATCCTCAACAAGACCTTAGCAACCAAATTCAATTATACATGAAAAAGGATCACACATCATGACTGAGTGGGGTTTATCTCAGCAACACAAGGATGGGTCAACATTTGAAAAAATCCTTTAGATTTCTGCTCACACCAATAACAATGTCTACTATCAAAAGTCAAGAAATAAATTTTGTGAGGATCAGGGGATAATGGACCCCTGTGCACTACTGGATGTAATTGGTGCAGCCATTTTGGAAAACAACGTGGCGGGTTCTAAAAAAAATCATAGAATTACAATGTGATCCAGTATTTCCACTTCTAGATATCTACCTGAGGAATATGAGAACACATTCAAAACAAGACATTGCAGCACTATTTACAGGAGCCAAAATATGGAACAACACAAGTGCTGGAGAACAGATGAAGAGACTAAGAAACTGTGATATATATCTCACATTTATATATATCATACACACACACACATTCATGCTCATACACACACACAATGGAATAGTACTCAGATATTTAAAAAGATGAGATCTTGTCATTTTCAACAATATGGACAGAATTTGAGGGAATTAAGCTAAGTCAAATGGAGAAAGACAATACCATGTGATTTGTGGAATATAAAGAGGAAAAAAGCAATCAGCAAACACAACAAAATGGCAGTCACCAGAGGGGAAGGAGGGGATAGCTTGGTGGAGGATTGTGATTGGACTTTTGCTAGTGGGTATGAGAAGCTGTACACGTCACTTCTATGCAGTGTGTAAATTAATATTACCTCAGTAAAAAAAAAAAAAAAAAAAAATAGAAAGAATAGTTTCCTGCAGCCTGCTCCCTAGTCAGTGTCCTTGACCTGAGGAGGCCTGGGAAGGACAGGACTGTGCTGTCCTCAGGAGTCCCCTGCACCTCCAAAGAGCCACTTCTTACCTGTGCTGCCACAGGTTGGCCTGAGCCCCTCCTCCCTCACCTGGAGACAGGAGACTAGTCTCTCCTGCCACCCCCAGTCTGGGTCCCTTTCACCTGGGAGCTAAACCAGGTCCTGCTCAGCTCACATGTTGGCAGGGGTTCCCCAGGCCCACAGTCACTCCCAGTCCCACAGGATCACCCCTTCCCAGGCTTCTGTCACCCATTCCTGTGTCCCTCCCTCTCCCTCTGCTCCAGCTGATCCTCACCCTCCCCACCACCCCCCAGCCCCCTACCCCACCCCATTCTTGCACACCTGGCACCAGCCAGCTCCCCACAGGCTATTCCCTCCATGGGACTCTCACCCCCAACACCCCCTCCCCAGGGCTTTGCTCCAATCCCACCATCTACACTGACCCCCTTGATGGACACAGCCGCCCCCACACCCCTCCCTCCCTGCTGCCTGACCAGCTCCCTGCCTGTCCCTTCTCTCAGCCCTCTACAGGTGGGGGTGGGGTAGGTTTCTTGTCTTTATTATTCACTGCATGAAAGCAGCTCTCTGAATACAGTGAATCTATCTGTTCTATACATAGTACATAATATACAAATATTGGTGGAGTGAAATGAATTAATAACTTACAAGTGTTTCTAATACAAATAAATAAAAAGCAAAAAATGAGGAGAAAGGTATTTTCACATTTTTGATAGTTGACTTTTCAAAACACCATGAATCCCTGACTGAGCAATTGTCATCCCTGCCCCTCATGTTACAGCTTAGTGACTGCTCTTAACTGTGTCATCATATGAGTGGTTGGGGAGCACCCCAATCTTTTTTTTTACATCATTCTTCATTTTTTACAATGTATGCTTTCTCCTCTTGTTACAGGGCAACCCCAATATAAAATGGGTTGCCTGATTGTGGGTCCTCACCCATGTGCTTAAAGGAGACTTAAACTGCAATAACACACAAAAGGCTAATCAAAGGTTTATTTACAAAGAAGGAGAAATGAGGACATGAACAACTCAGAGAGAAAGAGGGAGATAATTTAATTTAAAGGTGTCCTACCTGTTTCGCTGACCTGGAATCCCACATGACCCGCCAAGACCAAGTGCTGCTTGGCCAGGAGAGTGAGCCGAGAGAGACTCCCCACTCACATGGCTGGTTATAAACACCAGCTGAGAAAATGGCTGCTTAACTCTGCCCTTAGGTCCTTGCAACCTGCCTTTGGGGATCATGGGATTTGTAGTTCCCAGTGTGTTGATGGAGTAGGGGTGGAGTCCTCAAAGCCTGTATGGAGTTTGTGCAGGACATCCTTTCCCCCTAACAATTCCCCCCTCTCACTTTTTGCCACCATTTCCATGGCGATGAAGATCAAATGTATGGATGCTGGGGTACAGTCTCAGATGAAAAGTTTTCAGATTTCCACTATCTCCAGGTATTGTCCATTGTGGAAAGCAAAAGTCCTCCACTCCTGGAAAACAGTTCATCAGTCCAAGCCAAAGGAAAAAATCCATCTGGAGGCATTAGCCAAAACAAGACAGCAAATACATCAAATCACAGTGATACCGGAATTGTCAGGCCTAGTCTCCCAGCCAGGAACAGATCCCAGGCTGCAGGGCAGCGCCGAGCCCCAGCCACTAGACCCCCACGGGTTGGTGTCTCATGAAGCCGCTGTAGGAACTTCGCAGACTCTCAGGCAAGCAAGCGAGAAGAGGCAGGTTTATTTTGAGAAAGAAAAAGTTTATTGAGGAGAAAAAGAGCAGAAATAAAGTGGGACTCCCAGGCCAGGAAACCAGGCCTGGGAGGGGCAAGGAAGCCAAAGTGGAGTTGTGTCTCAGGGAATATATACCTTCTTTCCCTCATTATTCTAAAGCTCCACCAGTCTTTTTGTGATTGGTTAGTTCTCGGCTGTCTCACTTAATTTGCTACTGAGTGGGGGATCTTCACATCCCTTATCTAACAGCTTTCTCTTTCCCCATTTGTTGCATCTTTATCTTTATGGCCCAGTCCTCTGGATGGGCATCCCTGCATTGAAGTTAAACAGCTGCCCTTCTAAGTTGTCCATAAATTAAACCACTCTCCATTTCTCCAATCTCCGCCTCCCTTTACCACCTGAAGGAAACCAGGAAACAATGTTGTCCTTGGTCCTGGGATGTTTGTTTTCCTAGTGGAATTGGTTACTTTCCCTTGGTTGTCCTTATCTCTGAAGCCTCCCTAAATTCTTCAGAGGTCCCCTCCTGCACTGTCCCTAAAACTGCCTAATTCCTAGCTAGCCCTGTGTCTCAACAGGGAAAAAAAATCTTAAAATTGGTTCAACTTGTGTAAAAACAAGTTCTCTGCAGCTTGATCCCAATTGTTTCAGCAGCATGGCAAAAATTTGCAAACTAAATCTACTTTTAAGTCATTTTACCTATTTTTGCATAAAATCACAGGGCAGAATAACTAAGCAGCAATTTTAGCTGGCTTTGTTGGAGTATAGGCTTTGTCCTATACTCCATATAGGATCAGAGCGAACTGTTGACATTCGGTCCATGTAGGCTCCAGGAACAAAGTTGGTCTCACCAGACTCCACCGGGGCTTTCCTTTTCTCAGGGTACCAGGACTTTTTCATTTTATGGGTTGTCCAGTCCTGCCAATGGAGGCAAGCTTCCTCACCCTCTTTGGAGGTCTCTGGAACCCAATGAACAAAGCAGCAGGTTCTCCTCTTCGTGGTTCAGCTCTGTTTCAACTTCCTGGAAGAACGCCATTCAAAGCCACACAATGAAACTCATTTCCAATTTTTTTTTTTTTTTTTTAGTTTAAGCAGACAAAATCCCTGTGGAAGTTATGCCATAAAGGCAGAGCACACTCTGAGTGTGAAAGAACACAGTAGAGGAGCTCCACAGAGAGGAAGAGAAGATGGGATACCAGTTTCCCAACAAAACACTGAAAGTTACCTGCCCCCTCAGGGCAGAGGACCAGCCAGACTTTCTGGGGGGAGGGGCTGCAGCTGCAGGATGTGCCCCACCCCCACCCCAGCTCTCAGCCCAGCCCAGCCCCTAGCTCCACCCATCCCAGGGGAGGGGAGAAGGAAAAAGGGAGTCAAAACTGCCCCAGGAGGACACACCCAGAAACATCATCTCCCCCCAGTGCTGCCCTTGGAGAGGAAAAAGATGGGGAGGGGCTACGGAGCAGAGGGTAGGTGTCCCTGGATAACCCTGGGGGACACTGGACTCCCTGCAAGAAGACCCTTACTCCCTCACTGCCTCTCCAGCCCCTCAGGGTCTGTTCCTGCTGCTTTATCAGAGAACACTGTTCACTGTTCCCTGTTCTGTCTTCTCAGATACAAATTGTCCTGATGCTGGTGGGTTAATCATTTCCTTTCTGAAAGGTTCGCTGTGGTAAAGAAAGGGGAGCCAGGTAAAGAAAAGGGGAGCCAGGCTAAATTCCTCAAAGGAAGGGAAAATTTATTGTGCCCCGGGCGGACCTCAAGGACCCAAGGTGGGGGTCCATGAAGCCTGGCGTTGCCAGGAAGAGGCAGGCTTTTATAGGGTGAGGAGAGGTCAGGTGGGAAGCTGGGTTCCTACAGAGGGAAAAAGTTTGCAGGGCGGGGGGAGTTTCTTTGTCTGAGAAAAGATTTGCAGGGAGGGGGAATATTCATTGTCTGAATCCTCTAGGCAGGCTTCTGCATTCCTGTTCCCAGGTGGGCTACCTGGTGGGTTTTGCATTCCGGCCTCCTGCATCTACCTTTCACCTCCCTCTTTAATGGACATCCCCCTCTAACTTTTTTAATTGTTTCAAGCGCTTTTGAAATAGTTTCAGGTAAATACCTGAGGTTGCCAAAGACAGTGGAGTATGTAAAATGAATTGTGAGTTGAAAATACAACTACTGATGGGAAGAAGTAAGCCCCTTTCTCCAACGTGCCATCCAGTGAAGTTTATGTTGACAAGGTTAGGATGAGGGTCACAGGGAAAGGCTCTTCGATAAACGGTGCTGGGGACACTGGACAGCCACGTGCAAAAGAATGAAACTAGAGCACTGTCTCCCACCTCACACAAAAATCAACTCAAAATGGATCATGGGCTGGGATGTAAGAGCAGAAACCATAAAACACATGGAAGACAACAAGGACAGAACGCGCCATGACACACACGTCAGGGACATCTCTATGGCCCCGTCCCCCGCAGCGAGGAGAACAACAGGGAACGTGATCCAGGGGCTCCCGCACACTCAGCAGCTGCTGCACAGGAAGCGCCACACCGCACAGACCCCTGCGGAGAGGGAGGAAGCACGTGCATACCACACACCTGACAGCAAATATCTACCAATGGTTGGTGGGATAGGCCTGGGCGCTGGGTCTGTCACCCCCAGAAAGCCATAAGCAGAGCCAGGAATGGAATTTACAAGCACTTTCACTTTTCAGATCACTGGCCATTGATCTGAGAGAATGGGGGGCATCACTCTGAAGGGCCCGTCCCCCCATCTCATCTCCAGCCGGCCTTGTTATAATCAGTTACACACAGACAGTCACAGCAAACAGCCATCAGAACAGCCCGTCACAGTTGCTGCTCCTGGTCTCCAGCACTTTCACCCCCGAACTCATTATCAGCCCTGGCCTCATCCTGACACTACACCACCATAGTGAGTTTGCATGAATTCAGCAAGAACAGAAATTATTATTATGCAGATTTTTAATTTTGCTTTGTTGGAACTTCATATAGGAACCCCAGACTGAGAGCTCCTAAATGCCAGGAGTCAGGGCTCAGGACCACGCCAAGGTCTCACCATCAGGCGTGGCCTGCAGTACCTGTATCTTCCGGGAAATCCCTCTCGAGGCTCCCGAGACATCTGGGGTTTCTGGGCCTGTCAAGGGCCTTCTTACCCTCATGGCAGACCCTTTGTACCCTTAAACAGGTGCCAGGATATTGTTTCCTTGTAGGCTCTGAGATCAGTCTGGTTTCTGAAAACACAACATTCCACACAAAGCCTTGGTAAAACACCGTGTTTCCAACTGTCTATTAAAGGGGTGGTGTGGGGGGAGGAACATTATTGGATTTGTTCAAACACACATTTTGAAAGCAGAAATCAGAACATTTAGTAAAAATTTTACATTTTGTGGGGAGAAAGAGAAAAGCAACTGTTCCAGCTTGCTCATAAAAAGATACAAGATTTATGAGTCAAGTTTTACAGTTTTCTTTAGTTTCATGACAAACCTGTATTTTTTTCTTCATGTGAAAGAATTTTAAAAGAATTAATGTGCATAGGGCCTCCCCGGTGGCGCAGCGGTTGAGCGCTGGGTTGCAAAGCTGCCCGCAGCCTCTGCAGTGCCGTTCGATCCTCGGCTGCTCCCCGGCCACCAGAGGAGGGTCCCACATGGCGCGCAGACCTCTCCTGCCGCCCGCTGCTCCCCTCAGCAGTGTACTTCGGTCCTTCTGCCTGCTCTGCTCCCCGCTCTGGCTCGGTGAATTCTCTCACCCTCCTGCGCTTCTGACTGTACCCAGTGCTTGTATAAATAAATAAAAAATAAATAAATAAATCTTAAAAAAAAAAAAGAATTAATGTGCATGGAGAGAACAGAGAAGAAAGAACATTGGGAATAAAACGCCCCAAGTTCCCCATCCCCTCGTGGATACAGACCCAAACACATAGCGTTGGCCCAAAGCAGGGCCACTGCGGCCTGAAAGGTCCCCCAAGTCTAAGGCACCTTCAGGTGGGGACCTGGGAAGTGGATGGAAGGAGACAGTAAGTCTGGGCCAGAGGGAGCAAAATTAAAGTACAAGGGACAGTTAAGGTCTCTTCCAGACGTCTCCTTCCACGTCTCTAAGTTCCTGGTTCAAGGCCAAAGCCAAGAAGCAAGGCGGCTTCTCCACACATCTCTCTCCTGTGTGTCTCCCGGTGCTCTCCGTGCTGACAAACCTTTATGTCCTGAGCAAACAGCCCATCAGAACAGCCCATCACAGCTGACAGTCCTGGTGTCCGTCATGTTCAGCTCCAGAACTTGCCGTCAGCCTCCTGGGTGTCCTGCCCCTGGTACATCAGAGGGCATCAGTGTCCGGCACTCTTTGGGGCATCAGCAGGGCGGATCTCAGTTTAAACAAGAGCTTTAGTTCAAAGAAAACAGATCATGAGTCATGTAGTGTGTACGTGTGTGTGTGTGTGTGCAGATTCCTGTACTAGATATGGGCCCTTCCTCCCTGACCCCCTCTCAGAAGGACAGAGCTAAGGTAGAGGACAGGGCACTGTCTGTGGGTTCTCACCCATGTGCTCAATTGCAGGACTACTCAGGCTCAGGGAACAGCAATGAGGTTTCTTTAACAAACAGGAGAGCAGGGAAATAAAGAGTTTCTAAGACCTCAGTGGCTGGCAGTGTCACCCCAGATAGTGTCCGCAATGTCCGATAGTCCCAAATTAAGGCTGCCTGTGTGAGGTGGGACAGTCCTGTCAGGGAGGACCAGGAACTGGGGGCACGGCCGCAAGCACTGGGCCAGGGTCCAAGTCACAGTGACAGCTGGAGGTGCTCCCAGGGGTTCTCCCCTCTGAGGAGACACCCCAACAGGCAGAGCCACAGTCTGAATGCCGGGCTAGACAGGAAGGAGGCCACAGCACCAAGAGGTGGGGCCGGACACTCAGCAGCAATGACAGGTGTCAAAGGTGACCTTGCTGCTGTAGCCCCATCTGATTCCTGTATTTGTGTTTCCTTGTTTGGCGCTGAGCCTTGGCATTATTAAACAAAGTGAGATTTTCTTAATGAATGTGGTGGGTTAAAGCAAAAGGATATAACCTGGTCCCCTCAATCATTTACTTTCTCTCCACTTTTTTAAAAATTATGGTTCAGACAATATAAGTTACAGATTCACTGGCTGGAAAGACACAGTCGCCTCTTAGGTCACCCCTGGTGTTTATGCAGGAGGTTGGTTTCTCTTGGTCTCTCAGCATGACCATCCCTCAGCAGGGCCCTCAATGCAGAATTTCAAATGCTACCATTGCTACGTCTCCTGGCTGGGTGTAGATTATTTTCCCTCATTAAAAGCATGTAATAATTGGGCAATAATCTGCTTAGTCTTTGTAAACTCTCATGGAATAACTTTTCATTTTTACTATTTCCAGCTGGCTGCTGTGCTTTTCTTCTGTCACCTTCTTTCACAAAACTGCAGCATCAAGTACAAGACCCAACAAACAGCAGAGGCTGGGGACCCCGTGGTGGTACAGGTGCAATAAGACACAATGGGGGACTCAGTCAGCAGGAGTCAGGTTTTGTGGTCAAATGAGCCTGACGCAAGCTAGAGAGGGTCAGTTCACCATTCAGCGCTGCTGGGCAAGGAAGCCTGGGCTGTTCTGCAGCCCTGGTCAGCCCAGCCTGGGTGGGGCAGCTCAAGGTTTAGTTTTAAAGTTTGGCTTAATCCGGCCCTTCATTTGGTTTCTGTACATCCACACATAGGTGATATCATCAGGTGCTGTCTTTTTCCTTTTGACTTTTCCCTCTTTCATCCATGTTGCCGCAGGGGCATGAGTTATGTTTTCTGACTGTGGATGCTATTTCATTACACAGGGACACACATCACCTGTACATGCACATACATGTATACATGTAATCCCGGCTTCTTCTAGATGTGTCACCTGTCTGGGGCATTCAGGTGGTTCCCATAGCTTGGCTACTGTAAATAGTGCTGCAGTGGTGACGGGAGTGCAGGGTCCCTTCACAGGAGAGTATTTATCCTCTCAGCGTAGAATTGCTGGGTCGAAGGGCAGAACCATATTTACTCTTTTAAGAAACCTCAATACTGTTTCCATAAGGGCTGGCTCAGTCTATATCCAAAAACAGTCTAGGACTGTCCCCTTTTTCCATGTCCTTGCCAGCACTTGTTGTTTCTGGTCTTTTGGATATGGGCCGTTCTCACAGGTCTGGAGTAGTTTAAACCGGGGTATCATAAAGCCATAAATGTGGGCAAAAATACATCCTGTAACACTCAGGCCAACACACGGCTGTCTCACACCATGAAAGAAAATAATCATGAAGAAATTCAGGTGAATTACCTGAGTGTTAACATTAGCAATAGTCCACTGCATTCTCAAGATGTCCTCCTGAAAGTGTCCCCCTACTAAGGGCCAGCCTCACTGCTTCAACCCCCACCTCCACTGCAGGCCTCCAGGGTCTCACCTTTAGGGGCTGAGATACACTTCTGAGCCCTGGGACTCTGCTGCCCAGGGGAGAACACAACAAAACTTGGTCACGATGAGACCACAGGAGGAACTGATGTGGATGACTTCCCCATGGGCTCCATCTACACTGTCCCAGGGTCTCAGGAATCCAACACCTGACCCACACTTACTGAAGCCTGAGTGTAGCTTCCTCCTGCCCACCTGTGGGAAGAAACATCATGTGAGACCATGGAGCAGCCAGGTCAGAAGTCCTAAAGGAATCTTCTAATTCTGTACCACAGGGAAATTTTCAGAACTGAAACTAAAAACCCAGGTTAGGACTGGGAAAAATGAAGAAAGGAGGTGAGAGGGGACTGAACCAAATACCCTCCTGGGCAAACTACAGGTGTGGATGGTACTTCTATTAGCCAGGTAGGGCAAGTTCTCCCTGGGACTTGAAAGACCCCAGTAGACAAATTCCCCCCACTCCCTTCCCTACCTGAGTACTTTTTCTATCTCCTCACACATGAAGCCACCTTGCGTCCAAGGCACAAACTCACAAGAAAACCGAATCAGCCAAGAGGACCATGGTGAGGATGGAAAACTTAAAAGGTGGCACTGGAACGGAAGGAAAAGTCAGACTCTGACCCTGAAGCCGCAGCCTGACCCTCTGAAGATCTCCAGAGGGGCTCCTGGTGGCCCTGAGCAGAGCCTCTGTGCTTGCATTCCCCTCCTTAGCCCATCTCAGGACTTGGAGCTCCAGCAGGCCCTCATGCTGCACATGGCATGTGTATCTCTTCTCTCCAGAAGTCACCTCCACAGCCGCCCACTTCTGGAAGGTTCCATCACCCCAGGCCTAGTGTCCACCGGCTCCATGTCCTGGGTCAGGTTCTTCCCATCTCGCTGCCAGGTCAGGATGATGTCTGCAGGGTAGAAGCCCAGGGCCCAGCACCTCAGGGTGACCTCATGGTCAGAGACGGGGTTGTGGGTCACATATGCCGTTTGGGGGCCTGAGTGGGAAGAATGAGAAATTTCATGCTTTGTGTTTCCTCCATGGACACTGAAGCAGCCTCATGTGACCATCCTGCAGTGGACAGAACAGTATGCTTGGAGGGAGGGGCACAAACCCCAGAAACCAGCCTGGTCTGGGAGTCCGGGATAGCAGGTGGGAGACCAGGGTGAGATGCAGGTCTCTGAGCATTTTGTTGCTGACTTGGGTGGAGGGTGATGACACAGACAGGCAGGAGTGAGATCTCCAAAAATGCTCTCTGACCAAAAAACAAGATCTCAAGAGAGAAACTCATTGTTCCTATGATGGCTGCCGGTCAAAAGGATCCTGTGAAGGGTGATCTTCAGGGATGGATTCCTTGACTTTCCTTCAGAAAAAGTAGGAGCCTCTGGGCCAGTCTCCATCCCAGAGCTGGAAAACGTGGCCGACAGCTCCCTCTCTGGCCAGAAGGGGGCGCTTCCTCACCATGATTCCATTTCCCTGCGGGGTGCGCGCCTCAGGGAGATCAAAGGCCGCAGCCCTCTCACCTCTGAGCTGCGGCGCCTCCTTCCCATCCCCAGGAGTCTGGGGGCTCCTCCACGCACCCGCCCCCCAGGCTGCTCCCGTCCTGCTCTGCCCGACCTTCCCCCTCCCCCTCGCGCCGGGGAGCTGAGCCGCGGGCCCGCCGGGTCCAGGCGCGCAGGTCCCCGCCCAGGGCGCGTCCCCGGCGCCTTCGTGGGGAGCTGGTCGGACCCGCGGGGGAGGCGCCGTCGGGCCCCGCGGCGCAGCCCAGAGTCCTCTGGATCGTGGGAGACCCTGAGCCCGGCCTTCAGTCACCCCGTGGTCTCCTGCCAGCACCCGATCTCCCTCCCTGAATAATCCCAAACTTAAATAAAACCTAAAGGGTGAAAGTCCCGCGGGCTCATGACAAGGCATGAGACCCAAGCAGGATCAGATGCTCTAGGGAGTGGAGCACAGACCAGAGGGAAAAGATACAGAGATTGGGCCCATCCTGGAATCTCCACTCCCCATCCTGGTATATCCCGTCCCTCTTGGATTCTGCGTGGTTATCCAAAATCAGCAACCAACTGACAGCTCACAAGGAGTGACCCCCCAAACAGAAGAGGACTGTGTCTGTAAAGTCTCTGCACTGGCTCAGGGCAGCACTCCCTCTGCCCACCTGGGACTGTGCAGGTGCCTCTTCTTACCAACTCCCTCCCTCTGCAGGGCAGCAGCTTCCTGCCCACCTGTGACCTGTCAAGGCCGCCCCCCAGCAACCATGCAGGCCTCTCTCAGCAAAACCTGCCCTTTTCCCTAATAAACCTAGTCTTTAAATATAACTACCATCTCTGTCTCGTGGAGAAACTCGCCTGGAAAACTCGCCGCGTGCCACTGACAGGGGAGCTCTCCATCCCTGAATGAGGGGAGGTCAAGGAGAGCCCCCCAGGGCATGACTAGGAAGACAGGGAGGCTCCTGGAAATGGAGCAGAGGATGAAAATGGGGACTAGGGGATGGGGCCCCAAAGGAGTGGTGGGGGCACCAGGAAGGGTGGGGCCAGGAAGGGGCAGCATCGGGGACACTGTGAGGGGAAGGTCTGTGTGGGTGACAAGGCTCTGGCTGGGGCTGGGAGAGTCTCTGTCTCTCCTGGTGGGACTGCAGAGGGCTGGTGCTGTAAGTGACCAGGGAATCACTTAAGTTCTAGGCCTTTCCTGTCCGTGCAGGGCTGGTGTGACTCAAACACGCACACTCAGGCTGATGAAGGAGAGAGAGGAGGAGAGGACAGATGGTTAGGAGGAGGCCCCCATTTCCTGAGCCACAACATCCTCCCCAACTCCCCAATGCTGGGGTGGCAGGGAGATTCCTGCAATGAAGAGGAGGTGATTCAGGGAATCAAGAGGAGAAAGGCCTGTGCTGCCCTGGAGGGCCAGCCCCAGGGGCTGATTCTGGGGTTCCAGGGACCCACTCCCTACAGGCGGGTCAGAGTCAGCCCTGCTCACAGCTCCAGGCTGCTGACAGCCCCTCTGTGCCATGAAAACAAAACAGCAAAATTAAATGGAATCAAAAATGGTAGAACTGATTTTTAAAAATCACATGCTTTGAAGGACACTTCAGGGGATGTGGAATCCTTGTCTGACAGCTCATTGCAATCAGAACCTTGACCATCACGTGAGCTACTCTGGCCTCCACTGTTTCTTGTGAGAAAACAGCCACTGATGACTATATCGCCTGAATATTTTACTGGTTTGTCCCAAATCACTTCCTACTTTGCACCTAAAACAAAGATCTGGAGTCTCCACAGTCTCTGAGGGGGAGGCAGCAGGAGGGGCCTCCCTCAGTGGCTCTAGCTCTGGGTCCCACGAGGCTGCGATGGGGACGAGATGTTGGCAGATCTGAACGGCCGTGATCAGCGTGGAAGGACCTGCCTCAGAGCTCCTGCATGTGGCCCTGGAGAAAACCCGCAGGTCCTTGTCCTGTGGGCGTCCCCTTAGCTGAGGGTCCACCGTGTGCAGGGAGTCACCCCAGAGAGGGACCAGGAGGGGAGCCCGGGCGGGAAGTCTCAGCCCCTGTGAGCCTGACTCTGTGACGTGGCGCGTCCCTTCTGCTTCATTCTCCTCACGAGGAAGAGCCAGGGAGTCAGACACACTCACGGGGGGAGCTGTCTCCCCTCCTGTGTATCCCAGAACTGGTGGAGAATTGAAAACCAACACAGTAGACCTTCTGGACACTCATTATTTCCATTCTGCCCACATGAAAAATAAGCTGCCTCCCACCCAAGGCCCCTAAAAGTCTCTCCCATCACAGAAGCAGCGTGACGTCAGCATCTCATTGCAGGACCCAGGACCACGCACAGGAGGCGCCTTGACAGCATCTGTGCAGTGAAGATGTCTGTGCTCAGCTCCTCGTGGGCTCAGGCAGTTTCCTGCCCCACAAGCCCTTGATGAGGATACTGTGGAGGACAGACACAGGGCAACTTGTAGACCTATTTTGTTATGTTTTTAAAGCAAATTTATTGAGATATAACTTTTGTTTTTCACGATTTATTTATTTATTTATTTATTTATTTATTTATTTATTTATTTATACACGCACTGGGTACAGTGAGAAGTGCAGGAGGGTGAGAGAATTCACCAGAGCCAGATCAGGTTGCAGAACAGGCAGACTGACGAAGTACACTGCTGAGGGGAGCAGCGGGCAGCAGGAGAGGTCTGCGCGCCATGTGGGACCCTCCTCCAGTGGCCGGGGAGCAGCCAGTGATCGAAATGACGCTGCAGAGTCTGCGGGCAGCCTTGCAACCCAGCGCTCAACCGCTGCACCACCGGGGAGGCCCTGCCACACATTTCTTGCCTGGATTTGACTAAAGACAAAAGCACAGTAGTAAGTCATCATGTCATCACCCTTCATGGAAATGAATTGAACTCACCAAAGAGAAAGACACAGAGTGACTGGTTGTACCAAAAAACAAAACCTAAGTTTATGCTGCCTCCAGGACACAGGATCAAATCAGCCCCGCTGTGGGAGACAGGAATAGGCCAGGATGCTTGAGGAACTGCCCAGTGTGGGCAGTTCACACCCCCACTGCTGGAGAAACCAAGACAGGATGAGGATCCTGCAGGCGTGACTGCATTTTTTTTTTATATTCTTCTTTTTTTTTATTTTTAACTTCACTTTTCACTTGTAAAGACTATTTGCTTTCCCCCACCCCCTCAGGTGTAGTCCCCATAGAGTTTCCTTCTGCAAGGCACCCGTGCACCATCACCTCAGTCCCCTGTGCTCCTCCCTCCCTCCCTCTGGTCCTCCACACACTGGGGATCAGGGAGAGACTGAGACAGGGACAGAGAGGAATGGGGCAGGGACAGAGAGGCCAAGAGGGACAGGGACACACACAGAGAGTGAGATGAGGACAGACCAGGAGGGGGAGAGAGAACATCAGAGGGACATACAGAAAGAGAAAGGGAGAGTCAGCCAGTGAGGACAGGGAAGGAGACAGAAGAGGCCTCGCTGGCATCAGTCACTGTTGGAGTGGACACCCCCTGCCTTGGGTGGCCTCGTCCCAGTCAGAACCCAGCCCCAAGTCAATACAACCTCCAGGCAGGTGGGCAGGTGTGTGAGCAGGGAGGGGGCCCTGAGAAATCTGTGGCCGGCACATGTGTACTGTCTGTGGCCCTGGCACCTTGACTGGGCCCGCAAGGCCCTGTAGGGCACAGCCAGAGAGGAGCAGGGCTGACAGGCACACTGGGTGGGAGGACAGGCACCTCAGGTGGGAGATGTCTCAGCCCCCAGCAGGGCTGGCCAGGCCTGGGTGAGGCGTGTGCAGGTGCCCTCCCCCGGGTGGGACCCTCCAAGTGCTGTGAGCCTGACACCAGCCTCCCCTCCAAGGGCAGCAGAGAGGAGTGGCCCACTCCCCAGGACCGCCCTGGGAGAGGCTCCACACTCTGGAGCTCCTCTGGTCCCATGGGAGACAGGAGCCTGGAGTTGCCGATGCTGCAGGGCCTGGTCCCTGGCAGGGAGGATGAGCCAGGTTAGCAGCCGGAGACCTGGGTCCCCAGGTTGTCCCTGGCTGCATGGCTCCATCCAAGGTCTCTGGGAGGCTGTGCTGCTGTCAGTGTTGTGAGATGAGCCTGGCATGGAGGGCCAACAGGAAGTAGCCCAGGCAGCCATGTGGCGGGCGGGGGGGGGGGGGGGTGTGGATGGGGTGTGGGGGCATCTGTCTGAGCAGGAAGTCCAGGGAAGGGGACCCAGGAAGTGACATCACCTCCGCGAGATGACAGGGCACACATGACCTCGGAACCCTGGTCCCCAGGCAGTTGGTTCTGAACCAAACCTGACCCAGCTCACTTGCCTGGTGGGCCTGGACCCGGCCCCACGTTTTCTTGCTGTTTGCCCAGGTCTCCCCGCAGTGGACCCAAAAAAGGTCCCCGAAACTCGTGTCACACTCTGCTGAAAGGCATGAGGTGCCTATGTCGACATCTCAGGCCAGCAGGCAGCACTGCCCCTGAGGTAACTAGGGGGGCCCTGGGGACAGGTCAGGCCACGCCAGGGCTCTGATGCCCCCACCCCTCCCTTCCCCCTGTGAGTGCGGGTGTGCGTGCGGTGACAGTGAGTGTGTGCGTGCTCAAGGAAGGAGGGTCTGGCCCACCCAGGAGTCTGGTCATGTCTACACCAGAACCAGCCTGGCTGGTGGTGGGACCCAGAGAGTCATGGCTGCTCCCTCTTGCCCCAGCTGGTTGCTACCCAGCAGGTGTGTCTGTTTACTCCCAGGAGGTCTTCTGTGTCCAGGAAGGTGAAGAGATCCAGAGAGTGCAATTCCCCGACTGTCCTCCCACAGCCCAGTGTGGGATCTGTCCCAGCACAGAGCCCAGGTTGAAGTGCACCTGCAACTTTGAGATTGGGGCACATGTCCAAAGGAACTGGCTGCAGTACACGAAATCCCTGGAGGAGCCGTCCGAGGGTGAGTGGCCCAGGCTGGTACATGGGCCCGACTGGGCGGGGTAGGGTCAGGTGCTCCTTGGAGGAGACCACACGGGCTAGATTTGGACCACGAGCAGTCTGACCTGGCATCTGCAACTGCCTCATTTGAGGAACAGAATCCCAAGGGCCCCCTATTTTAGGGTGGTCCCTGCTCAGGGCTCTAGCATGTGGTCTGTTTGAAAAGGCAAGAGGCAATCTGGCATGTGGCTGATGGCCTGTCCTCTCGCATCTCTAGCCGCTTCTCAAGGAGTACAGCCGGGCTCCCCTGCAGCCCATGGGACAGGCCAGAGCCCAGCCAAGTTGCTGATTGGAGAGAAGCAGACACCGGGGTTGTCTCTGCTTGTGCTGCAGGATCCCTGCAGGGGCTGGTTCCCCAGGCAGGACTGCTGCTGCCTTCGCACCCTCACTTGAACCTGCAGGATGTTGGCCAGAGGTGGCTTCCTCCCACAGGTGTGGTTCGAGCTCAGGACGCTCTTGCATAGGCTGCATTCTCCTGGCCAGGGCCTGGCTGTCCCGCAGGGGTGGAGTGAGCTCAGCACTGTCCCCATGGGGTGCAGCATCCTGGTCATTGTCTGGTTCCTCCTGCAGCACTCCTCTTATCTCAAAAACCTCAAAGAAGACTTTGGGTTCCTGCGCCAGTCTTGGCTTCCCCAGAAGGGTGGGTGTGAACTGCCCACACTGGGCAGCTCCTGAAGCATCCTGGCCTGTACCTGTCTCCCGCGGTGGGGCTGGTGTAAACACACCACTGCCAGCATGCCCTGCTGGGGCCTGGCTAGGGCCTGGCTCCCCACAAACAGGTGGTGTGTGCTTATGCCCAGCAGGTTGTCCCACAGGTTGCAGGTCCTGGACTGGTTTCCCCAGCAGGGCTGGTATTAGCTCAGCAGCCTGGGGACATCCTGCTGGAATCTGGGGAGTTTCAGGCTATGTAGGGGTTTAGTGAGCTCAGAGTGCCCAGGAACAGCTACAGTACCCTGGGCATTGTCTGTCTGACCCAGCAGGCCTGCTGGGCTCTCCTGTTGCTCTGGAGCAACATATGCAGAGGGTGCTCACCTGATGCCATTCCTCCAGGGTCCCATCCCCTGACCCCTGTCCTGCCTGCCCACCTCTGGTGCTGACTAAGCACCGCTGACCCCAAACCTCTCCTCACCCACCTCTCTAGCCACATGTCCTCGTTTAACTTCTACTATCCCTCCACCCACTGACACCTGGCCCTCCTCTTGTAATTCAAAAATCTTTGTTTCCTAATTGATTTCAAATTGTTTTCATTTTATTTCCTCCAGGGTTTCTTGTTCATTATAGAAATACTAATAAAGTTTGTTTTGTATCACCCAAATTTTTTCACTCCTTTTGCGTCCAGTTCTGTCATAGTGCTGGCCTCCTTCTTGCTATGGCCTTTGCAGAAGATCTACAACTAGTGTAAACCCTTTAGCCAAACCACTCACTGCCCAGGCCCCTCAGGCCCTGATTCCTTCACATGTCTGCTGCCTCTGTTCTGAATTCTACCTGGGCGTTTTACAGAGAAGGAATCAAATAAGTGGTGACCTGGGATCTTCCCAAGTACACAATAGAGGTAGTACACATGGTAGGTATAATGCAAATTTGGTTTGTTGGGCCTCCCTGGTGTCCCAGGGGTGAAGTCTCAGCGCTGCCACCACTGAGGCCTGAATCTAGCCCAGCTCAGGGAGCTGACCCTGCTAGGGCTCAGCAGACTTCTCCTATCTCACCAGATGCTCCCCTTAGCAGTGTATTTCAGTAAATCTACCTGTTCTGCTTCCCACTCTGTCTCTGCTGAATCCTCTTATCCCTATGCTTCAAGCCTATACTCTAGTTCTTCTATGCAGAAAGAAAAAAAAATTGGGGATATTGAATTTTAGTTAAACAGTAGGGTTTTGTAAATGAGCAATATCTATCAAATCAGCCATATGTCATTACATAAGTATAATCAAGAAATCATTATTAATGTCTATATCAGTCCATGTTAGGACATCCATTTATAAGAACATATGTTTTAGGAGGAAGATATTAAGATTAGAGATGTAATGGGATATCCAGGGCTACAATTTCATTAAATAGCCTCACCCAGGAGCACCCAATGACACAGCGGCGAGTGCCAAGAGTTGCAGGCAGTGCCCTGATGACTTAATTTGAATGGTGGCAATGTTGATGAGCAATGTTGGTGGCAATGTTGACCTCCCTCCATTACGGCTATAAAATAGACTCCTGGCAGTGGTTTGTGACTTTCTGAATGATTCAGTGCTGAGAAGGAGCAAGATGAGAAGATGAACGTCAAAGGAAGTTAGGAAATGAGGCATTTTTGTCCATGGGAGTGGACACAGGGTGCAAGACCTTTTTGTCTCATGTTAGTTCTCACCTCAGAGAGCACCTACCACAGAGAATGTCCCCTTTGTGTGGATAACACTCAGCCTCTCTCGTTGGTCACCCCAGGGCTTATTCAACAGTCCCTGAAAGTCATAGAAATCGAGATCAAGAGTGATTTGATCATACCTGAGTCCAGTAGCATGAGTTTTTTCTCATCATGGGAGATTCATCAGTCACTGTCACTCACGAATGCCCAGATTTCCAGTCAAAGAAATCATAGTCAAGCTCTTGCTGTGATAACATCACTTAAGTAGACCAGACAGCTACATGGTAACAGGTGCATTTCTTCACTCAGTTTACCCTGTTATGGAGAGTGATTTGTTCTCAAGAATTGACATCCATTCTGGATGTAAGATTCCTTCCCTGACTGCCAGCATCTCCATTCAAGAGCCAACAGATTGCCTGATTCACCAGCACAGAGCCTATATAACATTGCCTCTGATTAGGGGCATGTTTTATGGTGAAATAAGTATGACATTGGCAGCATGTCTGCAGGAATCACTGATTCTACCACACAGCATGTCACCTGGAAGTTGACAGCATAATTGAAGGATGAGAGACATTAAAAACTTTTAACATTTTATCTTGGGCAAAACACTCTGAGATGGTGGAAGACAGCTTTCAACATGTGCTATACACATTGAAGTAATGGCCAATATATAATCTGTGTTCCAATATGAGAGAAAGCATGGATCCTGCAACTAAGAGGTGAAGAAGGATCAGCCACTCTCACCATTACTCCTAATGATGCACTGGAGGAATTTATACTTTTCACCCCACACCTTCACCCTATTAGATTAGAGGCTCTCCAGGGACGTGAGGTGGGAGGTTGGGAGGCATATTTGTACCAGCAAGGTTCTGCTGGATTTGATGTTATATCTACTGCCTAAGCATTTATATTCCTTGAGCCAGTGAGCCATAATGAACTCTATTGTGATCGTTTTCAGAATAATTGACCCTGATTACTATGATGAGCTAGGGTTGCTGCTGCACAATGGAGTAAGAAAGGAGCTCATGTAGAAACTCTGGAGAACTGGGGCTTCTTGCCAAATAGAAATACAAACGGGCCATGCAGCAACCGTGTCCTGATGGGGGTGAGGGACTCAGTCTCCCACTCTGCAGGGATGAAGAATATAGGTTTGCTCCAGGGAGAGTGGAATCTGGAATGACTGTGTGGGAAAGAGACAAAGCACATTAATAATGGTGTTGTGACCACATGCATCTGTGGAGGCTTGGTCCATTAACAGAGTCTTTTGTAGAGCTTGTCACTGGCCACCACATCAAAGACCCTCTGACTGTCTGGACTCTGCAGAGGGTTTGAATAGATCTGAGTGGTGTAAGGAGTAGACTGTATGGGACATTTCTCAGGCCTCATGTCTTCTATCCCTTCAGTTCACCTTTTTACTGCTATAGTTGATTGTTTCATAGTGAGCAGTTTCATGCAGGTATAACCTTCCACCACCTTAGTCCAGTTGCACCTTATGTGTCACTTGCTGCCTCAGGTCCTTTCTGAAGCCATTCTGTGAGATGACTGCTGCACTGGTCTGGCACCTGCTCACTCATGTACAACCTAGGAGAGGGAATTAATAGCCCATGTGGCGACCCTCGATCTATGGGAGATAGAAATCAGCGAGTTAATAGGTCCCTCCATCTTTCCTTCCATCGGTGGATAATTTTCTGTATTCCACAGAATTAGCTCCTTCGAGGGCCCCAGGGAGACTGAACCCCAGTTGCCCATGGCAGTACCCAGGTCAGTAAAGCACCCTGGTATCAACTTTTCTTCCACTCCCTGCTTTATGTTTCCTGTTCCCGTGGTAATGAACCCAAATAAACTATTTGCATGCAAAACCTCAAGTTTTTTTCTGGCTAAGATACGTGTGTTACTTGGGGAAAATGGAGATGGGGATAAATCTGCTGACATGGGTGTGGAAAGATATCCCAGGAAAATTATCATTTATGCTAAATGCTGTTTATGTAAAAACACATAGATATGTAAAGAGATGCATGCAAAAATGTCACGAAAATATCAATGCTTATTATTATGGTACGATGACAAGATAATTTTTATTATATTTTTATATTTCAAAAGTTTCATATTTTATAAATGGTTTGAGTTGTTCACAATGAATGTGTGATATTTACATTATATAATTAGAGAAACGTAGTAAAAATGGGAGTACAAATAATGAGACAATAAATAGATCTTTGGGCCAAGGTGGTATTTCTCGCTTTAGACATCTACACATAAAATCTTTTTTTCCTGAAGCCAGAAAGCAAACCCATCTCTATAGAAGTAAATAGAAGTTTTACCTTGTCAAAACAAGTGTCAAGGCATGAGCAGAGCCCACTAGTTGCATAGCAAGGGCTGGACTTCAGTCTGAGCTCCACTGGAACCTCTTGCTATCCTCACACACCCTCCTCCAACCTTGCTGAAATCACATAACTCCAACTCCCACTTGGAGAAAAAGAAAAAAAAATGTCCTAAACTCTTAGGCATTTGGTATTTCCTCAAAATTCTTACTTATGAGAGATAACAAGAGGAATTAAATTGGCTTATTTGTTCCAAAGGCTGATTTGGGCCCTATGAGGAATGATGGCATCTATTTACAATTATCTTTCCTCCACTATCCCTCCCTCTGATCCACAGTTTCAAGTCTTTTATTTATAATTGTCCTTAATATAGTTTGGTTCAGTTCCTAACTAGAACGTGCACTGGGAAGGAATTGAGACAGTGTTTTTGAGAGGTGGGGAAAGTGATTGAAGCCCTTTTATGAACTAGGATTTGAATTTTGGAAAATATAGGCAACTTTTTATTTCTTTTTAAAGATTTTTTTTTATTTATATAAGAACTGGAGTGTAGTCAGAGGCATGGGAGGGTGAAAGAATTCACCAGAGACAGAGCAGGGAGAAGAACAGGCAGACAGACAGAAGACACTGCTGAGGGCAGCAGCGGGAGAGGCAGGAGAGGTCTGCCGTGCCATGTGGGTTTCTCCCTGGGCGGCCGGGAATCGAACCCACACTGCAGAGGCTGCGGACAGCTTCACAGTGCAGTGTTCCACCCACTGCACCACCAGGGAGGCCCACAACTTTCTATTTCACACCCCTCACAGAAGAAATCTTCAGGGTGAAGATTCTAAGTATGAAGGATTTTGAAATGTGTACTGGAATGAAGAAGGTTGGGGAAATCCGTTCCAAAATCATCAGGTGACAGCAGCTTCAAATATTAGTAAATCCTGACTTGAGAATTGAAGAAAATTTCCCACTGGGGAAAAAAAAATGGAATGGAAGTTGATACCTGGCACTTGATTCTACAATCCAGAAGAAAGAAAAGGCAAACTTCCTGCAAACATCAGTTTAGGGACTTAAACACACCAGAAGCATCGTTTTTCAACTTCAAGGTGTATGTTTCTACCACCCAGTGGCGATTAAACAAACTGATGAACACTCTTTTAAGTTCAATATTCTTTATTGAAAACCATAACTTATAAGACAAACTATCAGGTCATCCCCAAACGCCGGGTTTTCCTTAAACCTCAGGTTCTCACCATCCCCGGCTGCAGGGGGCCTTTTTGGCCCAGTCAGATAAGGTACTAGCAAGCAGCTAAGAAAAAGGGCCTCACACCGTGGGGCTGAAGATTTAACAACCCTTTGCTTGTTGTTCTTGGTCACAAAAAGAGAAAAATTTATCAGAAAGTATATTAGGCAATAAATTACACGTATCAGCATATTGTAAGTGAACAGCACGGAAAATTATCTGTTTAGAAATTAGTTATTAAACAATTTGGCCCACTTGACAATGGGAGACAATTTATTTTACATGCCTGACAAGCAATCCAGCACAACAATTATAGTAGGTCCTTCTTTTGCCTTCTCTTGAAGCTTCTTGGGAAAGTTTTTTAATGAAGCTATTTGAGTTAAGGAGTTTCTAGGTAGAAAAAGTTCTGATAGTTGAGTAGCAGCCTGTCCCCTGGCTGAAGGCCATGCGAATAAGAAAAGTCTTTTCTTGCTTAGGCTTTAGCTGATAGGGGTGTCCTGGCGGCTATCCACTGTCTTAGGTTATTGTTTAACTGAAACAATGAGTTTTAGTGTAAGGCTTAGTTTTTTATTAACCTTGAAGGTTGCCTTCTTACTGAGAGCACATAGTGGCCAAAAGTCTATGGAAAAAAGGATGCACTGATTGTTTCTGCTTTGTTTCTATGCACATGATATTGTCATCTCAGGGCTTGCTAAAAAAGTATAAAGAACCTGCTGAGTCTCTCGGCAGAAGATACTTGCACCTCATCCAGTGTCAGTGTCTCCTCACTGCCTCATCCCCTTCCCCTCAGTCCTTTTCGCTGCACCTAGACCGTCTTTTCCTTTCAAGGACTTCAGACCCGACATTTTGCTAAAAGCTGGTCTGTGGCAATCCCCCATTCCACACGGCTCCTTAGAGGGAGCAAAGAATAAAGTTTTGCCTTACCCTAAGCCTTAGCCTTCCTTTACCTTGTCAGTAAAATGTTCTCAAGGCATGGTCCTGTTTTGAGAAGGCAGTGGGTGGGGCGTTCTGAGCTCGGGTGCCTGAATGTCTTAGGAGGCCTGTCTTTAGGATAAATGCCAGGTTTGGGATGAGCTAGCCACCCGGATGGTGGAGGCTTCTATTTTCGTAATATTATAATGTTATTTAGATAGCCAAGCACTCCAGGAAGCTTCTAGGGAGCAGGAAATGTCCTCTTGGTCTTGGTCAGTGGGGCAGTGGTTATCAGGTTTATAAAATGTAAATACCAATTTTCATGCACTTCATTATAAATAAGATATATTTCAGTTTAAAAAGTTATAGAAAACATATATCTTTAAAATGTTCAGTGCCAGGGATAAAACCTCACACTGTTCTCCTCATGACTTTGGACTGTCACTGCAAAAACATTGACTTCTCCTAAGAGAAAATTAGAACTTAGAGAAGAAATGGATATTTAATTGCAAGATATTTTGATAGGAGACAGTTATTTCCATTGAGGTGATTTGTTTCTTTTCCTTTTTAACATCACATTTGATTTATAGTTGATAGCACCTTTGAATGCTATTTAGTTATAAAACTGGAAATGCTTAATTCTTGCTTTCTGGCTCCTTTCTTAGGACGTGACTTCCATGACCGTCCTTGGACAACCTGCTGACCATGCTGCAGGCCACTCTTGGCTGGAGCCTGCAGCCTGCATGGGGCAGTCCCGATGCCAGTGCACATGGCGGGGAGCCTAGCGGCAGCTGGCTTTTGCTCTCCTCCCCACCCATGCACCCTGGGCTCTTGAAACAGAAGAGGGTGCTCTCCAGACCACGGACCAGGTATGTATTTCCAATTTGGAATTGTTTGCTTTTGTTAAATCAGTCACTCTTTGGCCGACCTGCAAAAGCTGTTTTCTTCTCAGGGTTTCTGTTTTTGTTCACCTATGAAATGAAGGAGCTGGTCTGACTTAAATCACCTGGAGTGATTTAACCCAAACAAGAAAACAGGTGCTGTAGCAGACAGTGTTCAGGGCTTTGGTTAAAGAATGTCTGTCCCTTAGCTTTTTCATAGAGAGCATGTTTTTCAAAAGCACATGCCTGGTGCAACAAGTTTCATCACCTCTACCTCACTGAGTGGCACTCAAAATACACTAGCTTGGCAACGAGGTGCTGTGAGTATGCTCTGTATCTTGCCCATCCCTCCCCCACCCCTCAAGTCATCCACTCTTTGTGAGAATAAATGAAACCATTGAGAGTTATTATTATTATCAAATGTTTATGAAATAATTTTGACCACAAGATATTGCTAAAAATACATATATAAAATATAAATGTGTATATATAAATATATGTATATAAATATATACAAATATGTGTGTGTATACAGGGAGCCCCGGTACATCGCCATGGGCTACGTGGACGACACGCAGTTCGGGTGGTTAGACAGCGACTCTCCAGGCCAGAGAGTGGAGCCGCGGGCTCCCTGGGCGGGGGAGGCGGTGCAGGAGGAGTGGGACTGGAGGATGAAGATCGTAAGGCAGAACATAGTGTGGTTCCGAGCTCAGCTGCACACCCTGCGCGGCCTCTACAACCAGAGCGAGACCGGTGAGCTGGCGCGGGTCCAGGCCGGGTCAGCACCCCCATCCCCACGGACTGGGGGTCGCTCAGGGTCTCCCCCTCCAGGCTTCTCTGCAACCTGCCCGGGAACAGCCCGCGGGACTTTCACCCTGTTTCATTCTGTTTAGTTTATTCCCAGCAGGAGGTCGGGGTGACCCTGGGGTGACTACGGGGTAACGCGGGGGCTGTGTGTGGGGGGTGGGCGGGGACAGGCTCTCACACCCTCCAGAGGATGTCTGGCTGCGACTTGGGCCCCGACGGGCATCTCCTCCGCGCGTACAGACAGTTCGCCTACAACGGCACCGATTACCTGGCCCTGAACGGGGACCTGCGCTCCTGGACCGCGGTGGACACGGCTGCTCAGATCACCCGGCGCGAGTGGGAGGCCCAGGGTGAGGCAGAGAAATTCAGGAACTTTGAGAAGGGCAAGTACTTGAGGTGGCTGCGCAGATTCCTGGAGCACGGGAAGGAGACTCTGCAGCGCATGGGTAAGAGGGGCCTGGAGGCCTCCCGGTGCCCCCTGCCTGGAGTCACTGCGGGAAATGAGTCCTCTCTCTAGTCCCCAGAGGGGGGCTCCCCTGGGGTTCATGTTCTGCACTAGAGAGACTCCCAGAGACTCCGGCTTCTCCTGAAGGACAGGGAAGGGATCCCGTCTCTCCTGAGAAAGACAGGCAGTCCCTGACATCACACGTCACCGGGTCCTTTTGACCAGGGGCCTGTTTGAGAACCACGAGTTTCTCTCTCAGTCTTGTTTCTGGTCTGAGAACATTTTCAGTTACGTGATTCCTGCTTTTCTGTGTCATTCACCTTCCACCCAGGTCAGGAATAAAAAGTCTGTGTTCCACACCCTCTGCTTCATCCTACCCTGGGCTTTCATCCTCATTCTAGAACTTTCTAAGGAATAGGAGAATCCTACAGATTTTTTTTTTTTTTTTTTTTTTTTTTACAATTTATGCTTCTAGCTGTTACAGGGCAAACCCCGATATAACATGGGGTTTCCTGACTGTGGGTCCCCACCCTTGCGATTAAAGGGGACTTCTTAATGTTAAACTGCAGACACACACAAAAGGTTGATGAAAGGTTTATATACACAGGAAGGGGAATGGGAAATGAATAACTCAGGGAGAAAAAGAGGGAGATAAGTTTGTAAATGCATCCTACGGTGGCGAAAACCTAGCACACCTGGTGGCCAAGCCAGTGACTCCCGGCCACATGACCAGTTAAATACCGAAATGGAGAGCCTAGTTGCTTAACTCCACCCTCAGGTCCTCGCAACCTTCCCTTTGGTGATCATGAAATTTGTATGGAGTTTGCTCAGGGCATCCTTCACCCCTGTCATTCCTGCCACACCGGTTGTCTTGTCCATTGTGAGGATGGTCTCATGAGGATTCCTCAGTGTCCATGGAGGAAACACAAAGTGAGTTTTCTGATTTACCACCTCAGATCCCCCAAGGACACATGTGACCCACCACCCCACCTCTGAGTATGAGGTCACCCTGAGGTGCTGGGCCCTGGGCTTCTACCCTGCGGACATCACCCTGACCTGGCAACGAGATGGGGAGGACCTGATCCAGGAGATAGAGCTGGTGGAGACCAGGCCTGGGGGAGATGGAACCTTCCAGAAGTGGGTGGCTGTGATGGTGCCTTCTGGAGAGGAGCAGAGATACACGTGCCACGTGCAGCATGAGGGGCTGCTGGAGCCCCAAGTCCTGAGATGGGGTGAGGAGAAGGATGTGGGCACTGAGGCTGTTCTCAGGGCCATCAGGAGCCCTTCTGGAGCCCTTCAGAGGGTCAGGATAAGGTCTGGGGCTCAGGGTATGATCTTCCTTTCCCTTCCAGTGCCCCCTCCTCAGTCCTCCATCCCCACCGCGGGCATCATTGCTGGCCTGGTTCTCCTTGGAGCTGTGCTCACTGGAGCTGTGGTGGCTGCAGCTGTGATGTGGAGGAAGAAGCACTCAGGTAGGGAAGGGAGTGGGGGATCTTGTCCACTGGGAGCTTTCATGTCCCAGGGAGAACTTGTCCTGCCTGGTTAATGGGAAGTACCATCCACACACATGTGTGTTGCCCAGAGGGCATTTGGTCCAGTCCCCCCTCACCTCCTGTCTTCATTTTTCCCAGTCCTGACCTGGGTCTTTAGTCCCAGTTCTGAAAACTTCCCTGTTGTGCAGGATTAAAAGATTCCTTTAGGTCTTCTGACCTGACTGCTCCCTGGTCTCACATGATGTTTCTTCCCACAGGAGGACAAGGAGGAAGCTACACTCAGGCCGCAGGTAAGTGTGGACCGGGGTTTGATCCCTGAGTCCCTGGGGACAGTGTAGATGGACTCCATGGGGGAGTCACCCTCATCAGTCCTTCCTGTGGTCTCATCTCTGACCAGGTTCTGTTTTGTTCTCAACCAGGCAGCGACAGTGCCTAGGGCTCTGATGTGTCTCTCAGCCCCTAAGGATCTTTTACAATGAACCTGATGAGGCTTCTGTTGTGCGCACCCTGGACAGCAGTGGGATGGTGTCACTGTTGTTCTTAACTGTGATATTGAGCATTTGTTCATATTTTTATTTTTTTTATGTCTACATAAGTTGCTATGTCTATAAATAATATTAAATAAAATATAAATAAAAAGATTTATTTATTCATGCATAAGAACTGGGGTACAGGCCATATGCACGGGAGGTGATAAGATTCACTAGAGACAGAGCGGGGAACAGAACAGGCAGACTGATGAAATATACTGCTGAGGGGAGCAGCGGGTGAGACAGGAGAGGTCTGCCGCGCCGTGTGGGATTCTTGCCCACCAGCCGGGATGGAACCTGCACTGCAGAGGCTGCGGACAGCTTCACAGTGCTGCGCTCAACCACTAGCGCCACCAGGGGAGGCCCAGAAGTCAATTTTTTTTTTTTGCTATATTTATAACACTGTTTTTGTCCTTATTAAAATTGGGTTATTTCTTGCTGATCATTGAATTTTAAACATTATTTGTAAATTCTTGATACTGTCCTTTATCAGTTTTGTGATATGCAAATGTTTTCCCCCACTCTGTGACCTGAATTCCTTTAATGATGGGAAAACAAGCATTATTGTCCAGACAGAAACATGGATATATTTTTTTAGAAGAGAAAAAATAAATTGCTAATTGGTTTTGAGCAGCTACTGGCTGACTGGGATGTTGGGGGATGGAAGGGAATGACTTACTTATGCGTATCCTTGAGTGTTACTTAAATGTCCTTGCATGAGCATGAAATATGCTTTCAAAAATAAATTTACACTTCATTCCTCAATTTATAAAACTCTTCACACATCATGTCCAAATCACGTGTTAAGACCAGACTGGCACGTGGGTTACAAGTGAGGGACCCGCGCATCATATTCGCACGTCATGGTTTCTCTTGGGTCACTCTGGTGTTGTCCATTCTGTGGGTGTTGGACAAATGTATAATGACCTGTGTCCATCGTGAGAATATCATGCAGAGTATTTTCACTGCCCCTAATGTCTTCTGTGCTCCAAGGAAGCAAAAGCAAAAAGAAACCAATGGAATCACATGAGACTAAAAAGCTTCTACATAGTGAGGGAAACTCATTAAAATGAAAAGACAACATCAAGTTGGAGAAAATATTTGCACATCATCAATCCAAAAAGGACTTACTATCCAAGATCTACAAAGAACTGCAAAACAAGAAAACAACTCTATAAAAATAGGGGCAGAGGAGCTAAATAGATACTTTTGTAAAGACATACAGATGGCCAATAAGTACGTGGATAAATGTTTGTCATGTGCTGTCAGGAAAATGCCAATTAAAACCACAATGAGTTACTACTTTACACCTGTGAGAATGACCCATTGAAGGGTGTGGAGGAAAAGGAAATCTTTCTGGTACATGGTGGGTGGGAATGAAGTCTGGTCCTGTTAGTGGTCAGAATGAGGGTTTCCTCAAACCTGTACACTACATGGGATCTTCATCAGCTGAATAAAGAGAAAACATACTCTAAAGCATAAGACCTTCAATAGAAAAGAACTTTAATAAAATTAGTGTGCAATAGAAAATTAGTGTGCAACAGAGAGAAGAGAAAGAATATAGTTAGAATAGTTCGCAAGTAAAGCACCCAAAGCTACCCGTCCCCTCATGGGTAAATACCCAGTGAAACAGAGTTGGCCCAAAGCAGGCCCACTGGGGCCCGAAAGCCTGCCACAAGGCTAAGGCACCTACTGGTAGAGACCCATGGGACAGGGGAAGGAGGGGCCAGTCTGAAAGGAAAAGAGCAAAATCAAAATCCAAATCAAGATAACAACTGCCATTATCAGCCTCTCACCCAAGTCTTTGTCTCTTTCACATGTCTCTTGCTGTGTCCCCAATTCCCTGGCACAAGTCCAAGCTTGAGGAACAAGCCTGGCTTCTTCTTCACATGTGTTTCTGCTCCATGCGCCTCCTCTAGTCTTTCCTCATTTTACTCCACATCTTCCTCCTCTTCCTTAGCTTCTCATCCTTCTCAGCCCCACGTTTCCTTGGGTGAAGGAACCTGGAACCTCTCTTTTCGATGGGTAGCATAGAAAACAAATGAAGTTTCCTCAAAATATTCAAAATAGACCTTGGTCAAGCATTCCATTCCTTGGTATTTATCCTAAGAAGGTAAAACACTGCAGCACTGGCTATCATAACCAAGCAATGGAGACAACTTAAGTGCCCAATGACAGATGAGGGGATGGAGAACACAAACTGTATACACAATGGAATACTGCTCAGCCATGAAAAAGAAAACTACTGACTTTGCAACAAGGATAGATATGGATGGGATTATGCTAAGTGAAATAAGTTTGAAGGAGAAAGTTAAATACTGGATGATTTCATTCATATGTGGAATATGAAGAAACAAAGCAGGCACAGGTGAAACTAAACCAAAACAAACTCTAGAAATATGACTGTGGAATTGAAGCTATAGGGTGGGACTAAGAGCAGTAAACAAGGTAGGAAGAGGGCCCAGTGGACTATGGTGAAGTCTGTGGGTGCCCTCATGGTAGGCGTGATGTGGTAACAAACATCTGAAGAGGGGTGACCCTGGGCCTCTGAACACATACAGTGTGTAAACCAATGCTAACTCACCTGAATAATACAATGAGGGGAAAAAGAAACGAAAAAAGCAAATTGTGTCCTCCATCAATCACTGACCTCAGGACTTTGCCTTCGTCTCCTCACTGTCATGCAGGGTGAGGGGCTGGTTTCCCACAAGGTCAGAGGCAGGAGGTGTAGGGACTCCTGGGCCTGCTCAGACACCCCTTAGTAGAGATACTGCAGAGAGGGCGGCTCTGAGGGGACCAGAGACAGAGGGTCAGAGTAACCCCAGTGCTGAGGGAGGGTCTGGTTGCCAAAGAGAGGGGAGTGTGTGTGTGTGTGTGTGTGTGTGTGTGTGTGTGTGTGTGTGTGTAAAAGAATGACAGGATACACAACACAAGATGATGGGAAGACAATTAACATCAAGCCCCAGAATAAATGAATTCAAATCGCACAGAATAAAGAGTGTCAGAACAACTCAGTAAATGTGGTTCCATGGAGAAGCAGTTTCTAACCAGGACTGAAAAGGCATTGGACCTGAGGAGGCTGAGGTTTAGAAATATCTCATGGTATCTCATGGTTGGCTTGAGGTGTAAGGAGCTGGGCAGGACCCCTGCTCCAGGCCCCTGCTAGGATGTGGTGGTAACTTCACCCCTGACAGCTCCCTCCCCCAGTCGCCAATGTTCATCTCCAGTCCCCTATGTTCATCTTCTTTGGAGTCACCATAGAAAACCCACAGGCCTCAAAATGAGGTTGTTTCATGAGCTTCAGCTACTTTCTCTCTAGACCAGAGCAGGAGGGAACCACACAGTGGGAGGGAGGAGTGTGTGCCCTGCTGGCCTGGCCCAGGGGCAGGATTAGCCCAGGTCACCCCAGTTCCTGAGCTGAGCCTTTGTCCACAGTCCAGGAATGGAGGGGAGATGGAGCAGGGTCTGTTGCGTCGGGCAACACCACACTGATAAAGAAAAGGGCGTCGTGGAGCAGGCTACATGATGCAGGATGCTGCGGAAGAGGAAGATCCGGGCCGTTTTTATTGCTAGAATAATCATACAGCGTCAGTTACGTGGGGCAGGAGGACGTGGAGGAAAGGGTGGGTGAAATAAGGAACGTCATCTTGGGCTTCAGGGGGACAGGAGTATGCTGACCAGATAATTCTTATCTGCTTGATGACCAAGTGTTGGAATCGAAACCAGACCCCAGACCCTGGACTATGGGCCTAATCTTATCAACAAGGCGGTCCCCTGGTCAGCTTCTGGGCTCCCTTGTCCCACCTCGTGATGCATCGCCTTCCCAGGGTGATCAAGCTTTCTCTCTCGAAAGATTTGAAAGGCACCTTGTAAGGCTTGGCTCCCGTGACTGAGTGACCGGGCAGTTCTGACCTTGTGCAGGAATGCAGAACTGCAGGTAACACAAATGGCACCTGAACAGGCTGCTCAAGTTTAGCGGACCCACCAGGGTCTCCCTCAGCTCCTAGGGGAAGATGTAATGTTAGAGGGGCGAACTGACGTTTCTTATTCTGGGGCTCTCCCGTCTCCCCAGCGTAACCCTCCATGTGCAGCAGGGAGAGGATGTCAGGTCAAACCCAGGCTGCTTCCCCACGCCTCTCCCCACTAGTGTTCAGGATGCATCTGCTTGTACGCATGGCCACACCGGAGGAGAGCACGGAAAGGTAAGCACCATTATGATATTTGCTACCGGGATTGGAGGGAAGTTTTTTTTACTATAAAAGTTCTTTTATTTGGGTTGTTGCTGTAACAAGGCTGTGCCATTAGAAAAAACCTGGGAGAAGGAGAAATAAATAAATAAATAAATAAATCTTAAAAACAAAATTCTTGCCTGCCAGAGAGTATTAGGATTTGAGCTAAAAAGAACTTCAAATTCATTCTTATTTTCTAGATGAGGGTAAATAATGAAAAGACCATCAGGGCCAGTGATGGCAGAACCTGGACACAGCCGGGACCCTGATTCCCTGTCCCTGCTCGTCCCCTCATGCCTGAGGGAGGACAAAGGCTGAGGGTTCCCGGAGAAGAGCTGGACACTCCCCTCCTCCTGCTCGTCTCTGATGGAAAAAGCAGGAACCAAATGGTGAGAAAAGTTCAGGCCACGGGAAGCTGTAAGTCTGTCTCCCATGACCAGTCCTTGCCCCGGGAGGGCTGTGTGCTAGGAGATGTGACCCTAAGGCCGTGAGCCCTGATGACAACATCATCTAGGAGGGGGACCATGTAGCAGAGGGTTCCTGTTTCTCCCCAAACCCTTCAAACCTTCTCACTGAAAGGATGTTGATATAGAGGGAAAATGAGAAATCAAGGTTAAAGCAAAAGGATTCCTGTTTCATGAGTCCTGGGTACTGAGGAGATACAATACATCGTTACTGAAGCAACAGGGAGGATTTCAGGACAGACGCCCTGTGGACACGCACAGGAGCAGGAGGAAGCTCTCCAGGGTGAGGCCTGTGAGCACACGTGTGAGAGACCTGTTGAGGGTCCACAGTCCACGCACACGCTCCTTTTCCCTCCTGGGGGATCTGCAGATGGTGGACAAATGTCTGTGAATGAAATCATAGAAGATGCTCATGGGTTAGTGTTGGGGCAGCTACTGGGTTTAAAATAACATCGGGGGGGGGGGGGTGGAACGTCTGAGATTCTCTAGTGAAGAAATAGCTTAGACTTTTAACAGAAATGATGATGTTCTTTTAGTAAACAGCAGTCGTGGCCATCAGCCCAGAGAGAGGCCAAAGGACAAGCAGGATCTGTGAACCGCAGGGTGCGCGTCCACGTCAGGCAGAAACAGCTTCTGCAGCACAGACAGTGAGGATGGACGTCAAGGGCAGAGATGCCCAGAGACCCCTCTCTCCACGGGGACACTGCAGACATGGGGTAAGGTCACCTCCAGGGCCCCATTGGAGCTGCTCTTCTACCCGAGGGGGCAAGTGACACACAGACCCCCTTCCTGAGACCCGCTTCTCTCCTCCTGCCTGCTGGTGTCTTCCCAGGTCAGAAGCCCAGACCCAGGCCCCCATGAAGCACAGGCCAGCGCCTGCTTGTGGTCCTGTCCCCCTCAGTGTGAGCAGGTGTCCCTGAGAAGCATCAGGACACAGGACGTTATCCCCCAGGAGTCGGTCCCCCAGGGTCCCCCTACAGACCCTTGTCCTGCTCTGTCTGCTTGTTCAGTTCACCTGAAGGTCAGTCCCTCCCCAACTCTGACCTGCCAGGGACAAGGATGAGGCCCTGCCCCAAACACAGCAGGAGCCCTGTCAGATCTCCACTGAGGGCTTCTGGGCTTCCTCCTTGTCCTTGCCCTTGCTAACCCCGGGTGGGAGGAGGTGGAGGGGGTGGGATTTCTGCCCCAGGGTCAGGGACCTGCTGGGACAGAGCAGCAGAGAAGGGGAAATGAGTCCTGATCAGAGAAAACACACTCAGTCTGTTAGCAGGGAGAATGAGGGGCACCCCTGGGCCCCAAGCCTGCATGCTCTATCTGGGTTCTGCCATCGGCCACATAAAGGCAGAGCACACTCCTGGAGTGAGCTCTCAGTAGAGTCCCGTGCGGGGAAAGATGGGATAACAGTTTCCCAACCAAACACTGACAGTTACCACCCCACCCCCACCCCAGGGTAGAGGACTAGCCAGATTCCCTGGGGAGAAGCCATAGCTGCAGGATGTGCCCCACCCCCACCCCAGCTCTCAGCCCAGCCCAGCCCCCAGCTCCACCCACCCCAGGGGGAGGGGAGCAGAAGGGAAACTTGGACTCCAAACCATGCCTGGAGGACACACCCAGAAACCTCATCTCCCCCGCAGTGCTGCCCTGTTGTCCATGTGGGAGGAAAAAGAGGGGGGGGGGAGGTACAGAGCACAGGGCAGGTGACCCTGGACAACCCTGGGGGACACTGGACACCCTGCAGGAAGGACACTCACCCCCTTCACCGCCTCTCCAGCTCCTCAGAGTCTGTACCTGCTGCTTTCTCAACACACCCTGTTCCCTGTTCCCTGTTCTGTCTTGTCAGATACAAATTGTCCTGATCCTGATGGGTTAATCATTTACTTCCCTCTTTAATGGACATATGCCTCTAGCTTTTTTAATTGTTTCAAGTGCTTTTGAAATAGTTTCAGGTAAATACCTAAGGTTGCCCAAATACCGTGGAGAAGGTAAAATGAATTGTGAATTGAAAATACAACTACTGATGGGAGGAATAAACCCCTTTCTCCAAAGTGCCATCCAGTAAACTTCATGTTGACAAGGTTAGGATGAGGGGTCACAAGGAAAGCCTCTTCCATAAACGGTGCTGGGGACACTGGACAGCCACGTGCAAAAGAATGAAACTAGACCACTGTCTCCCACCTCACACAAAAATCAACTCAAAATGGATAACAGGCTGGGATGTAAGACCAGAAGCCATAAAACACATGGAAGACAACAAGGACAGAACGCGCCATGACACACACATCAGAGACATCTCTGTGGCTCCATCCCCTGCAGCAAGGAAAAGAAAAGGGAATATAAAACAAAAGGGACAGATAGCAAACACCTACAAGTGTTAGAGGAATAGGCCTGGGTCTGCTGCCCGTCACTACCAGAAAGCCACAAGCAGAGTCAAGAATTGAATCTATAAGCACTTTCACTTCTCAGATCACAGGCCATTGATCTGAGAGAATGGGGGGGCATCGCACCATTCCCCCATTTCATCTCCAGCTGGCCTTGTTATAATCAGTTACATAAAGGCAGTCACAGCAAACAGCCATCAGAACAGCCCATCAGAGTTGCTGCTCCTGGTCTCCAGCACGTCCAGACTCTAGAACTTGCTATCAGCACCTGACTTCACCCACATACTACACTACCACAGTCAGTTTGCACGAATTCAACAGGAACAGAAGTTATTATGCAGACCTTTTAATTTTGCTTCGTTGGAACTTCACATAGGATCCCTCAGACTGAGAGCTCCTAAAGCCAGGAGTCAGGGCTCAGGACCACGCCAAGATCTCACCATCAGACTTGGCCTGCGGTACCTGTATCTTCGGGGAAATCCCTCTCGAGGCTCCTAAGACATCTGGGGTTTCTGGCCCTATCAAGGCATTGCCTTCTTTACCCTCTTGACAGACCCTTGTACCCCTAAAACAGGTGCAAGTTCACTGTTTTCTTGTAGGCTCTGAGATCAGTCTGGTTTCTGAAAACACAGCATTCCAGACAAAGCCTTGGTAAAATACCCATATTTCCAATTGTCTATTAAAGAGAAAGGGAAGAAGAACTTTATTGGATTTATGCAAACAAACATTTTTTTTAAATATTTATTTATGTGTAGAAGAGCTGGGGTGTAGGCCAGAGGTGGGCGGGGGAGGGGAGTGAGAGGCTTCATCAGAGACAGAGTGGGAACAAAACATGCTGAGGGGAGCAGCGGGCAAGAAGGGAGAGGTCTGCTGCGCCATGTGGGTAGCTCCCTGGGCAGGGATTCAACTGAGGCCATCACAGTGTCTCTTCCACATGTTTCCTTCCATGCCTGTAAGTTCCTGGTTCAAGTCCAAAGCCAAGAAGCAAGGCGCCTTCTCTACATATTTCTCTCCTGTGAGTCCTTCCGGTGCTCTCTGTGCTGACAAACCTTTATGTTTTGAGCAAATCGTCCATCAAAACAGCCCATCACAGCTGACACTCCTGTTGTCTGTCATGATCAGCCCCAGAACTTGCTGACAGACATCAGAGGGCATCAGTGCCCGGCACTCTTTGGGGCATCCGCAGGGCAAGATCTCAGTTTAAAACAAGAGCTTTAGTTCAAAGAAAACAGATCATGAGTCATGCAGCGTGTGTGTGCAGCCTGTGTGTTTGCAGATTCCTGTACTAGGTATGGGCCTTTCCTCCCTGGGCCCCTCTCAGAAGGACAGAGCTAAGGCAGAGCACAGGGCACTGTCTGTGGTTCTCACCCGTGTGCTCAACAGCAACCACTCAGGCTCAGGGAACAGCAATGAGGTTTCTCTAATGAACAGGAGAACAGGGAAATAAAGAGTTTCTAAGGCCTCTGTGGCCAGCTGTGTCACCCCAGATAGTGTCCACAGTATCCGATAGTCCTAAATTAAGGCTGCCCGTGTAAGGTGGTACAGTTCCGCCAGGGAGGGCCTGGAGGTGGGGGCACAGCCGCAAGCACTGGGCCAGGATCCAACTCACAGTGGCAGCAGGAGGTGCTCCCAGGGGGTGCTCACCTCTGAGGAGACACCGCAGCAGGTACAGCCACAGTCTGATGGCCTGTCTGGATGGGAAGGAGGCAACAGCACCTGGAGGTGGTGTCGGACACTCAGCAGCAATGACAGGTCTCAAAGGGGATCTTGCTGCTGTAGCCCCAGTGGGCTGCATGCCCTGGGGTGGTATGTGGGGGTACAGAGAGCCTCTGCTGCCAGATTGGCTGCCACCTTTGTCCATGACACTGATGGTGGCTGGTGGTAAAGTGCCCACCCAATGTCACCCACTGCCACTCCCGCTGCTGGTTGCAGTGGGCACAGCTGTCAGGGAGGCCTGGGCCCTGCCCTCAAGCAGCAACCTCCTGGAGCCTGCCAGGGTGGGTGGGCACCATTCAAACCCAGCTGTGTCCCCAGCTCTCATCCCTAGCCCAGCGAGGTGGCCTCAGCGAAGCTGTCTGGTGGCACCCACTGCAGGGCGGTAGCGCTGCCCAGAAGCAGCTCCTCTGGGGGGCAGAGTGGGGAGCCTAAGTCCTAGGGGCTGCCCTATAACAAGAGTAACAAGGATTTTTAAGTATATATCTATTTCTTTGACGAGGCTTTGCAATGGTGATATAAGGGGTTTTGTTCAGGTAAGCTAAGGGTAAAAGAGCACCAGGATTTTTAGATTAACTGAACAGTCTTTAATTTGTTAAAAGAAACTAGAGAAAGCAGTTTTGAATACCTTAATTTTTATATATGAAAGTGTTATAGGGCAGCCCCGAGACAAAACGGGGTGCCTGACTGTGGGTCCTCACCCGCGCTTAAAAGGACTTATCAATACTCTACTGCAGGCACACACGAAAGGTTAATAAAAGGTTTATTTACAAGGGAAGGGGAAATGAGGAAATGTACAACTCAGGGAGAAAAGAGGGAGACAAAGTTTTAAATCCGCCCTACCCTATCTGCCGATCTGGAATCCCAAATGGCACTCTGAGAGCTGGCCGCCAGCCAGGATCCCTGAAGCCAGGAGGAGAGTGACAGAGCGAGAGAGAGAGCCCCCAAGGCCCACATGTTTGGGTTTTATACCCAACCTGGCTGCTTAACTCCACCCTCAGGTCCCAGCCACCCTCCCTTGGTGGTGACGGGATTTGTCTTTCCCAATGTCCTGATGGCTTTGGTCTGGAGTGGGGGTGGGGTCCACAAAGCCTGCACGGAATTAGCTCAGGACATCCTTTCCCCCTAACAGAAGAACTAAAGCTTGGTGTTACATAGGCGCACTATTGATATTTAAGTTAACTGAAATATTTTATAGTAAGTCATTTGAGCACACATTCTTTTTTACTAAAACCCGCTCTCAGACCTTCAACACTTTCTTTTGCTTTCTTACTTTTGAGGACCATTTCATTACAAAGATACCATCTTTAAATTATTTTAAGGACTTCTAGAATATCCATTTTCAGTACATTCCTTTCTTTTTAAACACACATACATATTTTGGAGTTTTGTACCTATAACCCCTAAATATATATAATATTTTCAACATTATATATAGAAATATTTTATATATGAAATATATTTCAATATTTTCAATATTTCTAGATAGATAGAGTTGAAAAATCAAAGTTATCTGAATAAATATAATAAAAACCAATAACTATGAAGATGAATCAGGCATGGACTCTGTTCCAAGACAACAACTTTGTTCATATGCAGAATACAGAAGAACCAAAAAAAGATCAGAAAAAAAACCCCAAACCAAAACAAACCCTCGACATATGATTGCAGAAAGGAGGCTACTAGAGGGGGAGGGAGGGTGAGAGCAGAGTGTGGGGCGCACAATGGATCTGGGGAAGGACTCTGGGTGCTGGGGTGAAGGGGGTGGTGTGGTCACTACCTCTGGAGAGATGGGAGCCTGTTCCCTATATGAAATGAATTGTAAATCACCGTGACTGTGATTTGAAAACAGCCCTCAGCAAAGGGACAGGGAGTGGAAGAGAAAATTTCCTGCTTTGGTAACACAGGTCCGAAGAGATGTGAAATTATTCCCCTAAATCACACACAGTACTGTACATCAGTATTGCTTCAATTAAAAAAAAATTAAAATAGGCCTCAGGAAAGGCACAGGGAGCTGAAGGGAAAAGCATCTGCTTTGCAGTCTCCAGGGTGTGGTCATCAAGGGGCTGCAGAGAGAGGCTGTGGGGAGAGAAGATGGCGCCTCAGACACAGGCAGCTCCAGAGCCTCCTCTCCTCTCCCCCACTCCCCCCACCCCAGCCTGGTGCGAGGGCTGCTCACAGGGCACCGTCACCCCCTCCCCCAGTGATGCTCAGCCCCAGCTCACCCTCTCAGCCTCAGTCACACACACCCAGCCTCTCCCCTGGCTGCCAGACTAGGACAGCGCCGCAGCGCCCCCGTGTTCCAGGGGGCTGAGGACAGAGCGCAGGTACCCTCTGGTCTCCCAGGTCTTCCTGGGGCTCCCAGAGGACCAGAACTGTGCACACAAAGGGGAGACTCCATCCAGAGTCAGGTTCTGTGTCTGAACTGTTTCCCCAAACACAGGCTGACATGCTGGTCCCTCTCCACTAATAACCACAGACTTTGTTTCAGGGAGGAGCAGGTCCCCAGGCCATAACAGCTGGATGCAAGGACCAGGGTGGGCCCCACCAACATACCAGGTCTCCTCAGTCTCCTGGGATGAGACCTTGACCCAGGGTCACTTGTTTCCCTGCTGACTCCAGGGTTGAGGCTCCTTCCCCAGGGAATCAACTCTAAACTCTTCACCCCTAGGATGGGCTGGAGGAGGGAAGAGGTCATGGGCTGGCAAGAGGGAGGTTCCTGGAGGGGTGCAGAGAGGAGGAAATAGGGGCTTTAGGGGAGGGAGGCCAGAAATAGCGGAGTGGGAGGCCCAGAGAGGATTGGGGCAAGAAAGGGTCAGCTTAGGGGACACTGGGTGGGAGGGGTGTTCTGTGTGGGGAGAGGCCCAGGGGCTCTGGCTGTAGAGTCTGTGTTATCATCCAGCAGTGACCCCCTAGGGGAAGTGAGTGTGGGGGTGCGGGATCTGCTTGGTTCTGTGCTGACAGCTCTGTAGCTGACCGGAAACTGTACTGAAGTTAAAGGCATCTCTGCACTGCAGGTGTGGGGTGACTCACATTCAAGGGAAAGGCAGGAAAGGAAGAGAGGAGTGATGATTGAAGGGATTCCCCTCTTCCAGAGCAGGCCCCCCTTCTGCTGGGGTTACAGGGAGAATCAAGGACCCCAGAGAGGGACAGCACAAGGCCTATGCCACCTGCTGGGGGCAGCCTTGAGCCCTAACCAGGGATCCCAGAGCCCCTTCCTGTGCTGGGACCTCACAGCCCAGTCTGAGTCCATCTCAGCTCACAGCCCTTAGGCCCTGGGCACCTTCTCAGGCAACAGGAGCCCCTGCACCAGGAGGAGTGGCCCAGGCCTTGGACTCCATGTTCCTGGAGCACAGAGGGCAGGGGTGGGAGGAACCTGGAGTCTGAGGTGGCCACAGGAGATGAGCCAGGAATAGAAGTTTTTTATTTAACTTCTCCCTAGAACAGAATGTGTCTCCCCATCCCCACCCTCCAGGCCAGGTGTCCACACTCATACCCAAGATGGGCCCTACTACCCAGGGTGAGACCCCCACCTTTGGAGCCTGGAGGGTGGCCCTTCCCCCCTCCCTAGCCCTGGGAGCCCAGGCCTGGGGTCCTGTCTCTTCTCCCTCCTGGACAAGAGGCAGGGACCTGCTGTCTGGGTCTCTCAGACCTCGCTCCTGCCACCTCCTGCAATGAAAGTAAAGGTTTGTGGTTCTGCTTTCTATTTCCTTGGCATATCCTTTCACCCTTTCACTTTTAAACTATTTTTGTTTGTATAGAAAGTCTTTCTAGCATATATAGACTGCAGTCTCGTTGATATTATCCCGTCTGAGAATCTCAGGCTTTTGATTGAAATTTTAGTTAATTTATTTTTAACATGATTTTTTATATAGTCAGATTTGAGTTTATCATTTTGATGTTCATTTTTTAATTGTCTTACATCTTTTTCCATTTCATCTTTTTCTACATTTCTTTGATTCGAGCAATTTTTTTCTGTGAAATTAATTTTTTTCTTTAAAGATTTACTTATTTATGCATACAAGAACGGGGGTACAGGCCAGAGGTGTGGGTGGTGAGAGGACTCACCAGAGACAGAGTGGGAAACAGAACAGGCATACTGCCTGAAATACACTGCTGAGGTATACTTCGGTCCTTCTGCCTGCTCTGCTCCCCGCTCTGGCTCTGGTGAATTCTCTCACCCTCCCGTGCTTCTGACTGTACCCAGTGCATGTATAAACAAACAAACAAACAAACAAATAAATAAAAACATGCCTCTATAAAAAAAATTATAAAAAAAACAATAAAAATAAAGTGAAATACACTGCTGAGGGGAGCAGCGGGTGAGTCAGAAGGGATCTGCTGCGCCATGTGGGTTGCTCCCTGGCTTGGGATCGAACTCGTGCTGTAGTGCCTGGGGTAAGCTTCATAGCTTGCATCTTAAGCCCTTGCACCACCAGGGAGGCCTCTGGAATCTCAGACTTTCAATAGGAATTTTAGTTAAATTTATTTTTAACATGATTTTTGATATGGCCAGATTTTTTTTTTCTCTTTTTTTTTTTTTTATAAATTTTATTGTTATATTCCCCATACAATTGCAGCCCCCCATTCTGACCCCAATCCCTCCCCTCCCGCCCCCGCCCCCCTAAAAGTGTCTCTGGTTCATAGTTTTTTGTTGATTTTGATTTTCACTTTCTTATAGTTATTCATTTTCCTGGTCCCTTATTTAAGTTTTCTAGATTCCTGCTATGAGTGAGACCATCCGGTATTTTTCTTTTTCTTTTTGGCTTATTTCGCTGAGCATGATCCCTTCCAGCGCCATCCATGTTGCTGCAAATTGCATGTGTTTATCTTTTTTGAATGCTGAGTAATATTCCATGGTATATATGTACCACATCTTCTTGATCCAGTCATCTATTTTTGGGCATTTGGGTTGTTTCCAAAGCTTAGCTATTGTAAACAGTGCTGCTATAAACAAAGGGGTGCAGGTGTTCTTTGGAATTGATGTTTCTGTGTCCTTTGGGTAAATACCTAGGAGTGGAATTGCTGGATCATATGGAAGCTCTATGTTTAGTAGGTCCAGAAATCTCCACACAGCTTTCCACAGTGGTTGGACCAGTTTGCACTCCCACCAAAAGTGCAGAAGAGTTCCTTTTTCTCCACACCCTCGCCAGCATTTGTTGTTGCTAGTTTTTTTAATATGTGCCATTCTCACTGGTGTAATATGGTATCTCATGGTAGTTTTGATTTGCATTTCCCTGATGGCAAGTGATGTTGAACATTTTTTCATATGCCTGTTGGCCGATATGGCCAGATTTGAATCTATCATTCTGATATTTATTTTTTAATTGTCTCACATCTTTTTTTTTTTCCATTTCATCTTTTTGTACCTTACTTTGATTCAAGCAAATATTTCTTTCAGTGAGATTAATTCTTCGTGTGGCTTTAGATATATTTGTATCAATACCTTTTATTGTGGTATTTAAATCTGTATCTTTAATTTTCAATATCTACTTAATTGAACTACATCCCATAAAATATAGGAAATTTACAGCAATATAGTGCTGGGAGCCATGCTACTCATGTTGTCTGACAAGGGTCCGGGCATGGGGCAGATTCCTGAAAAGTCAGGAATCTCGTTAGCTGACTCCTGCTAGATTCTCCTCATTTGTTTATGGCTAGTTTCTATCAATATCTGAATAAACAATTTGACAGCAAATGGCACTGTGTGATTCATTGACTCATGGTTAGCTGGCATGCAAATTCTTGACATAGGAAACCTACCAAAAGGGGAAGGATGCAGATCTTTGAGAATGGCCCAGGAGAACAACCAGCCTAGCAGGCTGCCAGGCCTTGTTTAGATATGCTTACTAAGGAAGCAAACTTGTCTTTTACTTACAAGTCCATGTCTATGGTCCTTTAGGAGGGAAAGAGTTCCTTTTCATCAAGAATTCCCTTTTTCCTTGGCAGTTCCTTTTTCCTTAACAGTTCCTTTTCATTAACAGTTCCTTTTTCCTTAACAGTTCCCTTTCAGTGACAATGGGTATGGTAGCTGTTAAAGTATGCATTCAAGAATAAGTCAGCAACAATTTTGTGACTGGTTGAGCTAATAACCATGGCAGTACAAATAATGCACTTGGAAATAGTCAATGTTACAACTACTGATATGTCCCGTATTAACCATTCTGAGAACCAAAAGCTATAACCATCTCTGGCCCTGCCTCTGATGAAATATTTGTAGTTCCTTAAAACAACAATCAGCAATCTTACAGAAAAAGGAATTTTCCCTTGATCTTCAAGTTAGATACGGAAACTAGGCTGACTAGATAAGTACAGGAGTAATAGGTAGAAAAACTCTTCTGTTACATTAGGAGAATTCCTCCCTTAATTGAGAGCTTGGGGCTAGGGAAGAGTCAGTGTGGCTTGTCTGGCATTGATGCCCTCCAGGCCCTTCTTGGTTCCCTAATATTGAATTAATATCTTATTGATACTGGAATTGTCAGGCCTAGTCTTCCAGCCAGAAACAGATCCCAGGCTGCAGGTGCAGCGCTGAGCCCCAGCCACTAGACCACCACGGGTTGGTGTCTCACGAAGCCGCAGCACAAAGTTCACAGACTCTCAGGCAAGCAAGCGAGAAGAGGCAGGTTTGTTTAAAGAAAGAAAAGTTTATTAAGGAGAAAAGGAACAGAAATAAAGTGAGACTCCCGGGCCAAGAAACCAGGCCAGGGAGGGCAAGGAAGCCAAAGTGGAGTCATGTCTCAGGGAATATATACCTCATTTCCCTCATTATTTCCAAGCTCCACCAGTCTCTTTGTGATTGGTAGTTATTGGCTGCCTCACTTAATCTGCTACTGAGCAGGGGTGGGGGTGGGGGGATCTTTACATTCCTTGTCTATTGAAGAAAACCAGGCTGGCACACACCAGTCTCAGTGCTGACCCCTTCCCATCCCCCCCTTGCATAAATCTCCTGCACTCTGACAAAGGGCAGGACGGTGGTCTCCCAGACAGGAGTCTGCTGCCCTCCTCATTTGTCCATACATTAAACCACTCTCCGTTTCCCCAAACTCCACCTCCCTTTATCACCTGAGGGAAACCGAGGCCAGCGTTAACAATGTTGTCCTTGGCCCTGGGATGTTTATTATTCCCCGTGGAATTCTTCCATTCCTCTAGTTGTCCTTATCTCTGAAGCCTTCCTCAATTCTCCGAGGTCCCCACCTGCACTGTCCTTGAGGCTGCCTCATCCTCCCTAACTTGCCCTCGGATTCATTATTAAAACCATATACTATTAGATCATGATTTCTATATAAAAGCCTTCTGTTTTTTGCTTTAATCATGGTTATATGTCAGTCTAAACTTTATAGGTTAGTTAGAAAAAATCCTTCTGTCTCCCTTCCCCCAGGTAACTCCCTGTCCTTTGTTTCCCCAGCCCTTAGTTAATCCTTCACCGTAGTAAACATAGAAATGTTAGTTTCAGTCACATGAGTTTTTGCTAGAAATAAAACAATTGTTTAAAATAAATGACTATTCTAAGAACACTTTTGTTTAAGCAACTGTGCCTTCTTCAAAGAATGTTAAGACCTCTGTTAAAGGGCAAATGAATCCCTGGTGGTTCTAGAGGAAGATGTGATGATTGTTATCTTCCTGCTCTAATACATATGCTTATGTATCTTGTAATGTATAAATAAAGGGCTGCTGAGACCCTGAGCTGAATGATGTCTCCACCCTGATCAAGTGTTTGCGTCTCCTCACTCCTGCTCCCTAATCCCTCAGATTCCTCCAAGCCCTCTCATCCTTACAGGAACCCCTGACAGGACAGTTTGCCGAGGCTGGCCCCCAGCAATATAGGTCTATTTAACCACCTTAATGTTATTATTGTAATATATATATATATTAAACCAAAATACATTTAGGCCAAATAAAACTTTATAATACAAAAAATTTAAGCAATCATGTCAGTTCAATAAATTAAAACAAGTCTACAAAAAACAGTATTATGTGTGTGTCTGTTGCTATTTATTGCTGTAAATGTGTGCTATAAATGTATTAGTTATTGCTATAAATTTCCCTCGACCTGCAAGAATTCCTTTAAAATTCCTTAGGACAGAACTGCTAGCAATGAATTCTTTGTTTTTAATTACTATAGCATATTTGCTTTGTCTTCTTTCTTGCCATTTTTTTCTTAACATCTTTATATGAAATAAAATTTACCAATTTTAGATGGACAGTTGGGTAAATATAAATAATTAACAGAATCTTGGAACTACCACAGAGCACAGACAGCACAGCCCCCTCATCCTAAAATGCCCCCGCACCTTTATATATATATATTTTTTAATTTATTTATTGTTGTATTTTCACATTGTCGTTAATTTTTGTTCAATGTTGATTTCTCCTCTCAGGTGTTGTCCCCATAAAATTACCTCCACCAGGACACCCGGGAACATCACCACATCCCTCCCATTTTGATCCTTTTCCCTCCCTCTCCCCAGATGAATGTCTCCAATTTACAGTTTACCTGCTAGTTTTGTCTGGAAGAAGCCCCCATCCCTTGTATGCTCTTCCTACAAGTGAAACCATCCTCCGTGACTTTGTAACAGGGTGGCCCCAGGAAAGGGGTAGGTTCCAGGTTCCCTGCCCCACCCAAATGGAAGGTGGAGCTGAGCAGGAAGAGAAAAAGCTGCAGAGGAGACTGAGAAGGAAGGAAGCAGGATGGAGCCAGGAAGAGACCTGGAGGAGGCAATGGAATGGAGAGACACGTGAAGAAACTGCGCTTGCCTTTTGGTCGTGGACTGGGTGACACAGATGTGGGTGAGACCCGTGGGGAGGGGTCAGTGGCAGCTTTTATCTTGATTTTGATTTTGCTCTTTTCCTTCCAGGCTTGTCTGGTTGTATCTGACCCTTTTCTGTGGGTCCCCACTGGAAGATGTTTTAGACTTGTGGCAGGCTTTGGGGCCTTGCTCTGGGCCAATCCCATTTGGATGGACTTTTACCCACGAGGGGACGGGTATCTTTGGGTGCTTGATTTAGAAACTAGATTCTTTGCCTTTCCTGTATTGTTTCCTAGTTGCATTGAAGTTCCTTCTCATTAAAGTCTCATATGCTTTGTGTTGATGCGGCGGATGGCAGAACCTATTTAAAGCAGGCAGGTTTGGGGTGTCTGGGCTGCCCCTCTCCCTGCCCTGTAACAACATGAGTCCTCTGCTCACTAGAGGAAGTAGCAGAGACCCCTGAGGAGACACTTAGGGACTCTCCTTGGCCAGGCTATGAGGGAAGGGCCTGCATGGACACCCCCCTCTGATGCTTTCCCTCCCGTTTCTGAAGAGACACAGAAAATAATCCACATCCAATTGTATAGAAAATATTTCCAGAAAACAAAAACACATGCTTTCAATGCACTGTGCTTTCAAATATTCTGGGTGTGGTTTAGCTGCTAGATGAGCTGATTAATACAATCACCTCGACAGACATGTAGCCCATCTGCTTAAGGAAGCCCACTCCATTCTTAATAGCAAGGGGTGTACTGAGAGGTGGCGAACCCTGATATTATAAAACTCAATCAGGAAGACAAATTCAGGAATGAGCTCTTGACTCCAAACTTTCCCAGGTGCTCCTCAATCACGGTGCCGCCTGTCAGCGGCATGGGCTTGTTCCTGACCTTGCTTGTCCACTTTTCAAGATGATTCCCAGATAGATGTCAGGTTTGGAAATCCCTTGGTCATATAAGGTTCCATGGAAGAAGCATTTTTATGGGTTGAGGGGTCACCTGTCAAGACACCACCGATGATCCTTCTCAGTGAAGGTGTGGAGTGGTCACCCGCACCCGTAAACTCATCTCAGTGATACTTTGGACGCCTGCAACAAAGACAAGGAATCCTTCTCTGGCCCTCCCAAGTCCTGCAGTCTCAGGCCCAGTCGTCTGAGACACACCCAGTCACAGTGCTACCTCCAGGAACCATGCAGGAACTTCCTCATCTTGTATACCTGTGGGTTTAGATGGAGGCAAGAAAAGTGAGTTTATTAAAGAATCAAGACTGAGGACTTGAACCCTGTACAGCCTCCAGATAGCACTGGGAAGCTGCCTGGATCCCGAACCTCACCTTGGGAATTTTATACTGTCTGCAAGGAAAACATTTCACATTCTCAAGGATTTTTGCTGAGAAATTCTGGGCAGGCGTCCAGTTAATGTGTCTGTTTGATGTCGTTTATGCCCTGAGGGAAGCAAGCAGGCCTGGTAAAATTGGCCTTATCTACTTAGAGCCTATCTTCTGGGAACTGGGAGTTCAGCAATGCCATGAACCTTGAAGTCTGATTTTCTCTGAAGTTACCTATTTGCTAGGAGACTTATGTTGCTGCCTTAGCAAGGCTGGATGAGATGTGCCCTGGCTTTTGGCTTGTACCCCTTCGTTGAGACCAAGGAGAGGGATACCCATTTATTATTTATTTATTTATTTATTTATTTATTTTTTAGAGGCATGTTTTTATTTATTTGTTTGTTTGTTTGTTTTTGTTTTTATACATGCACTGGGTACAGTCAGAAGCGCAGGAGGGTGAGAGAATTCACCAGAGCCAGAGCAGGGAGCAGAGCAGGCAGAAGGACCGAAATACACTGCTGAGGGGAGCAGCGGGCGGCAGGAGAGGTCTGTGCGCCATGTGGGACCCTCCTCCAGTGGCCGGGGAGCAGACAGGGATCGAACTGGCGCAGCAGAGGCTGCGGGCAGCTTCTCAACCCAGCGCTCAACCGCTGCGCCACCAGGGAGGCCCAGAGGGATACCCATTTAATTGTTGATTATAAGTGACAAACCCGAACTCTTTGCCTTTTCTCTGCTCCTTCTCTTAGAAAAGTACCTGCTTTGCCTGGTGGCCTGGAGAACCACCCAGGTCCCCACAAGCCTCCCTCTATGTCAGGAGTTTTCCTGGCACCCGAGAGATCCTCTTTCATGTTCTTGTTCTGCGTTCTCTGTAATACCATGACTACTGCTCACGCACAGCCCCCTCAGCCCTTTAATTGGACGATGGGAAGGTTTATCTTAGGGGTAGACATGATAGACATTTTGTCCATCATGATCTCTTGTTTTCTGTTTCTCCTTTCCTGTCTGATGACTTCTCATCAGAAAACATGGGGCCAGAATAAAGTGGAATAACACCTCTCCTCAAAGACGCAAATTGTATTCACCAACAACGTCCTTCAAGAATGAAGGCATATATGTGTTCAGATAAAAGAATATTAACAGGGGGCCTCCCCGGTGGCACAGCGGTTGAGCGCTGGGTTGCGAAGCTGCCCGCAGCCTCTGCAGCGCCGGTTCGATCCCTGGCTGCTCCCCGGCCACGGGAGGAGGGTCCCACATGGCGCGCAGACCTCCCCTGCCGCCCGCTGCTCCCCTCAGCAGTGTACTTCGGTCCTTCTGCCTGCTGTGCTCCCCGCTCTGGCTCTGGTGAATTCTCTCACCCTCCTGCACTTCTGACTCTACCCAGTGCTTGTATAAATAAATAAAAATAAATCTTTTAAAAAAAAAGAATATTAACAGAATTATTTTGCCTCCAAAGACCTGCACTATAAGAAATGGTAAAGGAAGTTCTTTAGGCTGAAGACAAATTGTACAAGGTGGAAAATCAGAATCTCAGAAAAGAGGAAAAGCATCAAAAACGCCAATGTCTCACTGAGTGCAATATGCTGTCTCTTTTTTTCACCCCTTTCTCATTACTTAATAAATGTATAATGGTTTAAATGGAATTTAAGCATTCTTTAGAGAATATGTACATATATTGAAGCAGGAAGTTGCCAAGTCTGCTGCTTGGAGTCTGCTGCTTGCTGGAGTGGAAAGTTCCTGTGATGTGCTTCTTTCTCAAAGTCACTACGACCCCCTTGGGGGTAGCCATGTCTACCTCGACCCCCTTACAATAAAGAAATGCGGCGGCCTCTGCCGCTGAACGCATGTGAACTTACTGGAAAGAGGGAGGCTTTTACTCAGACACATAGAAAGTCAGAGTAAATAAGACCCCCTTCCCCTGTGCGCTGGACTGGACAGTCAATGACGGGTAAGATCGGGGGCAGACTAGAAATGGCACTGGCTAGCCGCATGTCTGTGACTCCTGACGACCGAAGACAGGCGCAGTCCCCGAGGGGCTTCATCATGAAAATCTTGGCGTTCAATTCAGGCAAATGTCTAAATGCCTGTAAGCCCAATCCAGGCATTAAGCCTGCAGTAAAAACCCCTCCTTTGCTTGAGAACATGGCTGCTGCAGAACGTCGCCTAAAAACAAGCCTGATGGAGTTACCAACAAAGCAGTTTAACTATTAACCAGTTGGTCATTGTTCCTGCATAAGAAGCAACATAGCAACCATTCTATAATTATACTATTTTCTTACCTACTTGACTTTTTCTATGTTACTTGTGAAATCAGTTTCTAGGAAATGCATGACAAAGAAAATAATTTGTAGTAATGTTAGTTTTTAAGTAATCGTAATACTTCTCACATGAGACAACACTGCAAATATTAACATGCTTACATATATAAAAAATTACTTGTGATTACCTAAAGCAAAATCTAAAACTAGTGAAATGTTATACTTTCAACAAAATCTGATAAGTTGTAGCCTTGGAAACAAAACAAGAAAAACTAGCTTAAAGAATGTTGTTCTGTGTAATCATAAATAATTGTGTGGGTTTAAATTCCTGTAATCCTTACCTTGAGATTGTTTTTTACTATGCAACATTGATCACGTCTACAATGATAGATAGCATGATGTCCTATGTATTAGTAATCATCTCATGCCGAGAAAAAATTAACTTGTATGAAATCATCCATTGTTAAAAAAGGTATAAAAATGTATGATGATTTTGAGCACATTACAGTCAGATCTTCACTCTTGAAGTGTGTCTGTCTGTCATTTACGCGCCGAATCCTTGGCCATCCTCACAGTTTCTCAGTCCTGAGACAGTCCTGCGAGTCTACCGCTGCGCTGGTCCACGGCAAAGAAACAATAAAGAAAGTCTTTGATGGATGGTGTAACAAGTTTCCACATACAACCTGTATAAAACCTCACCATTTCTGCAATTCGGGCCTCAGACTTTTGGGAGAATCCCACTGAGCCCACTGGTGTGACAAATAAATCTCTCTCTCTACCTCTATGAGCCCTGCTTGATTTCTCTGGGAAATTGCCCTAACGTTATTACAAATAACACCAAGGGCCTCCCTGGTGGTGCAAGAGGTTAAGCACATCACTGTGAAGCTATCCACAGCCTCTGCAGCACGGGTTTGATCCCTGGCCAGCCAGGGAGCTACCCATATGGCGCAGCAGACCTCTCCTGACTTGCCCGCTGCTCCCCTCAGCAGTGTATTTCAGTCAGTCTGCCTGTTCTGTTCCCCACTCTGTTTCTGTTGAATCCTCTCACCCCTGCACCTCTGGCCTGTACCCCAGTTCTTGTATGCATAAATAAATCTTAAAAAAAAATATTAGCACAAAAAAATACCTAAATAGTTTCAACATTTCTGTATTTGTGTAAACTAATATATTAGTAATTAGAATTAGACTATTAAAATTTAAGGGTTTGAGGGCCTCTCTGGTGGCACAAGGGTTAAAGTCTTAACACTATGAAGTGTAGGCAGCCATTGCAAATGAGTTGGATCCCCTACAAGGGTGCTAACCCACATGGCTCAGCAGACTTCTCCTGTCTCACCGACTGTTCCCCTCAGGAGTATATTTCAGTCAGACTGCCTGTTCTACTCCCCACTCTGTCTCTGGTGAATCCTCTCTCACACACCCCAACCTCTGGCCTACACCCCAGTTCTTCTATGCATAAATAAATAAAAATAAATCTTTAAAAAAATTTTAAGGATGGGGCCTCCCCGGTGGTGCAGCGGGTTTAGCACTGTGCTGTGAAGCTGTCCACAGCCTCTGCAGACTCTGTATTTTGTAATCATTACCACTATACAAATTATAATAATACAGAAAGCTGGTAGGAAAATTTAAATAAATGCTAAAGGAAATGAATAATTTTTTGAATCAACTTTTTTTTAAAGATTCATTTATTAATGCATACAAGAGCTGGGGTGCAGGACAGAGATGCAGGAGCTGAGAGGATTCACCAGAGACTGAGTGGTGAGCAGATCAGCAGATGTACTGAAACACACTGCTGAGGGGAGCAGCGGGCAAGGCAGGAGAGGTCTGCTGCTCCGTGTGGGTCACCTCCCTGGCCAGGGATTGAACTTGTGCTGCAGTGGCTGCAGATAGCTTCATAGTGCTGCGTCTTAACCCCTTGTGCCACCAGAGAGGGCCCTTAAATCAACTTTATTTTGAAGGACAGTTTTGGTGTATATAGAATTCTTACTTGGCCTCCTTTTCCTAGAGGGCCTTCACTGCAGGCTCTTCTGTCCTCTGCTGTTCCTAAGAGAGACCAGCCATTGATGAAATTGTTGCTCCTGGTGCATTAGTCATTTACATGTTTGAAACAATTACTTTAAAGGTATGCAGCTTAAAACAATAAAGATTTGGTATTTCACACATTTTCTGTGGGTGAGGAGTCCAGAGCACTTCAGTTTGGTGATTCCAGCTCGGGGTCTCACGCGTCTGCAATCATGATGTCAGGCCAAAGAAAAGGCTTGATGGACATGGAAGGATCTACGTAAAGGCTCATGCATGTGGCTGCTGGCTCACGCACAGCCTCACTTCCTCACCAATGTGATTGTCAACTTATCTGAGTGCCCATGCAGCGTGGCAAATATCTTACCCCAGAGAGTGAGCAGGAGAGATCAAGCAGGAGATCACAGTGCCTTTTGAGCCTCACTGTGAAGTGGTGCAGGTGCCCCAGCCTCCTCCACGAGCAGGGAGCCAGCAAGTCCAGGGACTCACAGGAGGGAAACTAGTCTTGACCTCTTGAGCATAAAAAAAACCAGTGGACATTTGAAAAACTTCTACTGTCCATCATCTGGCCACTAAATATTTATATCCTTTTGTCAAAGAGAGAGAAGTATTCTGATACCTTGTAGAGAGTGGTCAGGCTTTATTCAAACAAGCAACATGGAGAAATCACACTTAATTCCAAATACATTAAAGATCTAAGATTTAGCACATCTGGAATCTTTTTTTATTTTTCTGAGGATTCCTTTACTTCCCCACTGAAATTGAACATTTGCCAGAACCAGGCAAAATCTGCCCCTGCAGTGTGAAGGCCTGTCACAAGTCTAAGGCACCTACTGGCAGAGACCCATGTGACAGGGGCAGGAGGGGCCAGGCAAGTTTGGAAGGACAAGAGCAAAATCAAAATCCACATCTAGATAACAGCTGCCATTGGCAGCATCCCCATGGGTCTCTCATCCACATTTTTGTCTCTTTCACGTGTCTGTCTCCATGTCCCCAACTCCTGGCACAAGTCCAAGTGAGGAGCAAGTGTGGTTTCTTCTTCACGTCTCTCTGCTCCACGCGCCACCTCCAGTCTTCTTTCCTCATCTTACTCCACGTCTTCTTCCTCTTCCTTAGCTTCTCATGCCTGCTCAGCTCCACCTTTCCTTGGGTGGGGCGGTAAAATGGAACCTCTCTTTTCTATGGATAGCACATTGGTCCTGCCCCTATGGAAAAAAAAACAACAACGAAGATTCCTCAAAATGGACCTGTCACAAGGTCAAGCATCCCATTTCTTGGTATTTATCCAAAGAAAGTAAAAACACTGATTTCAAGGAATATGCACCTCCTATGGTCACTGCAGTGCTGTCTACCATAACCAAGCGATGGAGACAACCTAAGTGCCCAACGGCAGATGAGGGGATAAAGAACACAGCCTATATACACAGTGGAATACTGTTCGTCTGTGAGAAAGATGGAATACTGAATTTGCAACAACATGGATAGATATGGGTGGGATTATGCTAAGTGAAATAAGTTTGAAGAAGAAAGTTACATACTGGATGATTTCATTCATATCTGGAATATAAAGAAATAAAGCAGAGACAGGTGAAACTAAACCAAAACATACTCTCTATATATCACTGCAGAACTGAAGCTAAGGGCTGGGGGTAAGAGTAGGAAAACAAAATAGGAGGAGGCCCAATGGACTATGGTGAAGACTATGGGTGCCGTTAGGGTGGGTGTGATGTGGTAACAAACATCTGAAGAGGGTGACCCTGTGCCTCTGAACACCTATAGCGTGTAAACCAATGTTACCTCAATTGAATAATACAATAAGGGAAAAAGAAAAGAAAAAAGTAAATTATCTCCTCCATCAGTCACTGACATCAGGACTTTGCTTTCACCTCCTCACTGTCACGCAGGGTGAGGGGCTGGTTTCCCACAAGGTCAGAGGCAGGAGGTGCAGGGACTTCTGGGCTGCTTGGACCCCACTGAGTAGAAACACTGCAGAGAGGGTGGCTCTGAGGGACCAGAGACAGAGGGTCAGAGTAACCCCAGTGCTGAGTGAGGATCTGGTTCCCAAGGAGAGTGGAGTGCGTGTGTGTGTGTGTGTGTGTGTTTCTGTGTGTGTGTGTGTGTGTGTGTAATAGGAGAGACAGGGCACACAACATAAGATGATGGGACGTCAATTAACATCAAGCCCCAGAATAGATTAATTCAAATCACACACAGAGTAAAGAGTATCAGAACAACACCTCAATAAATACAGTTCCATGGAGAAGCAGCTTCTGAGCAGGACTGAAAAAGCATTGGACCTGCAGAAGGGGAGGAGATTTAGAAATATCTCATGGTGGGCTTGAGGTATAAGGAGTTGGGCAAGACCTCTTCCCCTACTCTGGCCCCTGCTAGGATGTGGCATCTTCACCCCGACAGTTCCCTCCCCCAAACCCAACATTCATCTCCTTTGGAGTCATCTGTATATGTACATATATGTATACATGTAATCCCAGCTTCTTCTTAATTTCCCACCTGTCTGGGGCATTTAGGTGGTTCCCATAGCTTGGCTACTGTAAATAGTGCTGCAGTGGTGACGGGAGTGCAGGTCCCTTCACAGGAGAGTATTTATCCTCTGTGAGTGGATCCTCACAGTAGAAGTGCTGGGACCAATGGCAGAACCACATTTACTCTTTTAAGTAGCCTCAGTACTGGGCCTCCCCTCGTGGCGCAGGCGGTTGAACGCCGTGCTGTGAAGCTGTCTGTGGCCTCTGCAGCACCAGTTTGATCCCGGCCGGCCAACAAGGGTCCCACATGGTGCGGCAGACCTCTCCTGTCGCGCCTGCTGCTCGCCTCAGCAGTGTATTTCATCATCAGTCTGCCTGTTCTGTTCCCCCCTCTGTCTGTGGTGAATCCTCTCACCCTACTGCACATCTGGCCTGTACCCCTGTTCTTGTGTAAATGAATAAATCTTAAAAAAAAAAGAAACCTCAGTACTGTTTCCATAAGGACTGGCTCAGTCTATATCCAAACACAATGTAGGACTGTCCCCTTTTTTCCATATCCTTGCCAGCACCTACTGTTTCTCGTCTTTTGAATATGGGCCATTCTCACAGGTGTGGATTGGTTTAAACCAGGAGATCATAAAGCCACAAAACGTGGGCAAAAAGAAATCCTGTAACACTCAGGCCAATACAAGGCTGTCTCACACTGTGAAAGAAAATATCATGAAGAAATTCAGGTGAATTACCTAAGTGTTAACATTATCAATGGTCCACTGCATTCTCAAGATGTCCTCCTGAAAGCATCCCCATCACCTAGTTCCAGCCTCTCTGCCTCAACCCCCAACCCACTGCAGTCCTCCAGGGTCTCACCTATAGGGACTGAGATACACTTCAGAGCACTGGGACTGTGGCTGCCTGGGGAGAACACAACAAAATTGGTGAGAGATGAGACCATGGGAGGAACTAATGAGAGTGACTGCCCCATGGGCTCCATCTACACTGTCCCCAGGGCCTCAGGTCTCCAACCCTTGACCACACTTACTTGCAGCCTGAGTGTAGCTTCCTCCTTGTCCTCCGGTGGGAAAAAGCATCATGTGAGACCAGGGAGCAGCCAGGTCAGAAGTCCAAAAGGAATCTTCTAATCCTGCAGAAGGGAAGTTCCAGAACTGTGAGTAAAGACCCAGGTCAGGACTGGGAGAAATGAAGAAAGGAGGTGAGGGGGACTGGACCAAATGCCCTCTGGCAACACCCGTGTGTGTGGATGGTACTTCCCATTACTAGGCAGGGCAAGTTCTCCCTGGGACATGAAAGCTCCTAGTGGACAAGATCCCCCATTGCCTTCCCTACCTGAGCACTTCTTCTACCTCTCACACATGAAGCCACCTTGTGTGCAATGAGCACACCTACAAAGAAAACCTAGCCAGAAATGAGGACCATGGCAAGGATGGAGAACTGAGGAGGTGGCAATGGAAGGTTGAAGGTCAGACCCTGAACCTGAGGCTTCAGTCTGACCCTCTGAAGGTCTCCAGAAGGGTTTCTGATGCCCCTGAGTCATCTGTGTGTCCACATCTCTTCCTTACCCCCTCTCAGGACTCGGGTGCTATCAGCCCTCATGCTGCACATGGCATGTGTATCTCTGCTCCTCTCCAGAAGACACCTCCACAGCTGCCCACTTCTGGAAGTTTCCATTCCTCCCCCCACCCCATCATGAGCTCCGTTTCCTGGGCCAGGTCCTCCCATCTCGCTGCCAGGTCAGGATGATGTCTGCACGTTTGAAGCACCTCAGGGTGACCTCATGCTCAGACATGGGGTGATGGGTCACATATGGCGATTGGGCCTGAGTAGGAAGAATTGGAATTTCATGCATGTGTTTCCTCCACGGATACTGAAGCAGCCTCATGTGACCATCCTCCAGTGGACAGAACAGTATGCTTGGAGGGAGGAGCACAAACCCTAGAAACCAGCCCGGTCTGGAGGGGGATAGCAGGTGAGAGCCCAGGGTGGGATGCAGGTCCCTGAGCATTTTGTTGCTGCCTTGGTGGAGGGTGATGACACAGACAGGCAGGAGTGAGATCTCCAAAATGCTCTCTGACCAAAAACAAGATCTCGAGAGAGAAACTCGTTGCTCCTAAGATGGTGCCGGTCAAAAGGATCCAGTGAAGGGGTTTCAGGGATGGTCTCCCTCTTTCTCAGGAGAAACTGGATTCCTTAACTGTCCTTCAGAAAAAGAGCGCTCCTGGCCAGTCTCCATCCCAGAGCTGGAAAACGTGGCCGACAGCTCCCTCTCTGGCCAGAAGGGGGCGCTTCCTCACCATGATTCCATTTCCCTGCGGGGTGCGCGCCTCAGGGAGATCAAAGGCCCCGCAGCCTCTCACCTCTGAGCTGCGGCGCCTCCTTCCCATCCCCAGGAGTCTGGGGGCCCCTCCACGCACCCGCCCCCCGGGCTGCTCCCGTCCTGCTCTGCCCGACCCTTTCCCCCTCCCCCTCGCGCCGGGGAGCTGAGCCGCGGGCCCGCCGGGTCCAGGCGCGCAGGTCCCCGCCCAGGGGCGCGTCCCCGGCGCCGTCGTGGGAGCTGGTCGTGCCCGCGGGGAGCGCGCCGTCGGGCCCCGCGGCGCAGCCCAGAGTCCTCTGGATCGTGGGAGACCTGAGCCCGCCCTTCAGTCACCCCGTGGTCTCCGCCCGCACCCGATCTCCCTCCCTGAATAATCCCAAACTTAATAAAACCTAAAGGGTGACGTCCCGCGGGCTCTTCCCGGTCAAGGGGCCTGGCAGGGGCCACGGCTCGGGGTCACGGGGCCCGAGACTCGGGCGGGGGGAGGGCGGGAGCGGGTGACCCGCCCGGCCGCGCTGCTCCCCGGCCCGGCTCTGGCTGCGGCGGCCGCGCGGGGCTCCAGGAGCGCTTGGAGCCTCCGCGCCGAGTGTCTGCGAGCCGCGTCTCCTCGCCCGAC
>NW_023604951.1:0-30240 GCF_014898055.3 Talpa occidentalis
ATTTTCATCACCTCCAGAAACTTCCTTCTGCCCCATTGCAGTCAGTCTTCTCCCTCCATATATCTAAACACCAGTCTATTCTCCATCCTAAATTTTGCCTTAACTGAGGCCGTGTAAGTGTGGGTCTGGCTTCTTTCATTTAGCAAAATGGTCTTGAGGATTACATATGTTCTTGCACATACTTATGTCTAGTTCTGTTCTTTTTATTGCCATGTAGTATTTCATTACACCAGAATTTGATAGATATTGGGTTGTTTCCAGTTTGGGGCATAAAAGTCTTTGTATGGGCAGTTTTCATTCCTGGATAAATACCTAGAAGGGGGATGTTTGGGTCCTATGTAAGTTTTGGTTTAGCCTAGTAAGAAACTGCCAAATGCTTTTCCAGAGATGTCCTATTTTGCATTCCCATTAGCAATATGTGAGAATTTTATTTGAAGTTTTTAAATTTTATATATTTTTTACATTGTTCTTCATTTTTGTACAGTGCATGCTCTCTCATCTTGGTTATAGTCTCCATGAAATTCCCACCACCCAGTCACCCATGTACCATCACTGTAGTCCCTTGTGCTCTTCCCACCCCTGTTTTGATCCTGCTCCTCTCTCTCTCCCCCCACCCAATGTCTCTGGTTTGTAGTTGCCTGTTGATTTTGATATTTACTTTATTGTAATTACTTTTTTTTTCCTGATCCCTTATTTGGATCCTCTACCTTCCTCCTAAAAGAGAAACCATCTGGTAATTTTTTCTTTCTGGCTTATTCCACTGAGCATGATCCCTTCCAACTCCATCCATATTGCTGTGAATAACATAGGTTTATCTTTTTCGATTGCTGAGTAATATTCCACTGTGTATATGTACCACATCTTCTTGATCCAGTCATCTATTTTTGGGCATTTGTGTTGTTTCCATAGCTTACCTTTCATAAATAGTGCTGCAATAAACATAGGGGTGCAGGTGTTCTTTTGAATTAAAGTTTTGCTGTAGATATCTAGGAGTAGAATTGCTGGATCATATGGAAGCTCCATTTTTAGCATTTTGAGGAACCTCCAAACATCTTTCCATAGTGGTTGGACCAGTTTGTATTCCCAATGTGTGAGAATTTTGATCACTCCTTTGCAACCTCACTGCCTCTTGATTTTCTCAACTTGTAAAAAATGTATATTTCAGTCATTCCAATAATTGTTTTACATTTCTCTAATTACTAATGATGTGATTATTATATATCTCTACATTTCTTTCTTGTCATCCATATCTCTACTTTGAAGTGTCTTAAAGTCTTTTGACTGTTTAAGAATATTGCATTGTTTTCTTATTGAGTCTGAGCTTTCTTTACGTATTCTGGATACAAGACTTTTATCAGATATGTTTCTTGCAAGTATTTTCTCCCAATCTGTGGCTTCTCTTCTTTTTTCATTTTATTTACAGTGTTTTCCAAAGAACAGAAGTTTTAAATTTTGATTAATTCTGGTTTATCAACTTTTAAATTTGAGATGTGGTTTTTGTGTCTTAGGATAGAGTATTTGTCTAGTCCAAGGTCACAAACATCTAATTTCTTCTGGAAGTTTTATAGTTTTATTTTTACTTTCAGGTCTGTAGTTTGTTTCATGTTAATGTATATGGTGCAGTGAAGGTTAATGAAATAACATATGGATGTTTGATTGTTCAAGCATCATTTTATTGAAAAGACTTACCTTGCTCCACTGAACTACCTTGGTACCTTATAAGTGGAGGTTTACTTCTGGACTCTAGTGTGTTTCATAGATTTATACCTCTTTTCTTTATGCTAATAAAGCACTTCTTTGAATTTTATAGCTCTGGATTTCTTAACCTTGGTGCTATTGACATTTTGGACTGGAGCACTGTCCTGTGTGTTGGAGGGTGTTTAGCAGCATTTCTGGCCTCTGCCCAGTAGATGCCAATAACTGTCCCCAGTCACAGCTGTGACAACCAGAATGTCATCCCTTAGGGTAAAATCACCCCTTCTTGAGTTCCAGTGCTTTTGCTTTATATTGTTTTGAAACCAGGTAGTGTGAATTCTCTTTTTCTTTTTCTTTTTTTTTTCAAAATCTTTTTGGATATTCCAGGCCTTATCTTTTCCTTATTCATCTTACTATGTTCTTGTTTCTATTGAAGAAGCTTGCTAGCATTTTGATTGGGATTTCACTGAATCTAGATCAATTGGAGAAGATTATCATAACAATTTTGATTTTTTGATCCATGAATATATCTCTCTCCACTTATTAGGTATTATTTCTTTTCTTTCATCAGTGTTTTGAGCATACATGTTTTATATACATGTATTTCATAGTTTTCAATGCTTTGGTAAGCAATACTTTAAATTTTTCCTTGTTGGAATATAGAAATATGATCCTAAAGATGTTAACTTTCTATCATGTGGGGCTTCTAAATTCACTTTAATTCTAGTAGCTTTTTGTCAAATCCTTGAAAATTTTCTAAATATTTAGAAAATCATATCACCTGTGAATAGTTTTTTCTTGTCTTTTTGCACTGGTTAGAACTTCAAGTCTATTATTGAATTATGATGGAGAGAGTGGACATCCTTGCCTTGATTGCAGTCTTTACGGAAAAATCTTTTTTTTTTTTAAGATTCATTTTATTTATTTATTTATTTATTTATTTATTTATTTATTTATTTATTTATACAAGCACTGGGTACAGTCAGAAGTGCGGGAGGGTGAGAGAATTCACCAGAGCCAGAGTGGGGAGCAGAGTAGGCCGAAGGACCGAAGTACACTGCTTAGGGGAGCAGCGGGTGGCAGGAGAGGTCTGCGCGCAATGCGGGACCCTCCTCCAGTGGCCGGGGAGCAGCCGGGGACCGAACCGGTGCTGCAGAGGCTGCGGGCAGCTTTGCAACCCAGTGCTCAACCGCTGCGCCACCGGGGAGGCCCCGGAAAAATAATTTTATTCACTGTTAAGTATAATGTTAGCTGTAGTTTCGTTTTTATTTGTCAAGGCCCATTGTCAGGTTGAGAAATTTCCCTTCCATCCCTAGTTTGCTGTGAATTTTTATCATGTGTTTTGTCAAGTGATTTCTTTCTATTTATTGAAATCATCACAAGGTTTTTCATTTTCAGTCTGTAAAAAGACAATGTTGAACCATCCTTGTATTCCTGCAATAAACTCCAGATTGATCATGATCCTGATCCAGATTGATCCAGCTGGGTCTGATTTTCTAATGTTTTTGTTTGGAATTTTTAAAGTGTTATGCTCATGAAGGATGTTGGTCTATAGTTTTGTTTTCTTGAAATGTTTTGTATATCGCTTCTTGGCCTTTTGGCTAAGATCAAGTGAAATGTTTTGTCTAGTTTTGGAATGAAAATAATGTTGCTCTATAAAAAAGTAGGGATGTATTCTCTCTTCTGTTTTATGGGTGTAGTTGGATGGAATTGGCATTATTTCTGCCATAAGATCTGTGGTCTTACAGATGAAATTGAGGATAATTCAAGGGTTTCTTTAGCAAAATAGAAGTATCAGTTATCTCTGTATATGTCTTCATTCTCAGGGCTATCAGTGGGCACTTCCTAGATATTGGGATATAGGTTTAGTTTCAGGTCTAGGGTGAATGACCTGGGTAAGGGAAAAATATATTGGATGAGTTCAGGAAACAGGTCACCTTTGGCTGACTGTGGGCTATTTGTCAAGTTACTTCACTTTCTAGGGCTTTAGTTTCCTCATCTGTAATAAGAGCCTCAAGATCCTGCCTTTCCCCCCTATTCCCCTGGCTATGTATTTGCCAGTCTTAAGCAGATGTTTTAGCGAGTCATATCAATTGCATTTTTACCTCTTCCTATATTAGTGCCAAGTCCAGTCAAGGACTCTCAGGATGAGAGTTATTTTGTTGTAATGATTTCAGCTTCAAGCCAGACCAAGCATTGACCTATCTTTAATCTTCACTGACTTTTGAAAATTATGAGAGGAACATGTATGTTATTAAATTTAAATGGCACATGGTATTTGCAATAAAATGCAAATGGTCCTGTTGACCCCCTTCTATTTCCTTGAGTTGTGTTGCCCAGGAAGTACGATGGATTCTTCCAGACCTTTTTTCATGCAAATATTCATCCATATATGTATGCTCACTTAATTTTTTATAAGATAAAGGATGTAATATTTAGTACCTTGCTTTTTTCACCCAAATACTCTATTGTATTCTATCTTTCCATGCTGTCAATTTTGTCATAAGAGAATTTGAACTTCTCCCTGAAACACAGAAAAGCCTTTACTAGAAAACAATTTAAAAACCTGGATAGGATTCACCCGCAGAATTAAAATATCTCATATGACCATTCCTCCTATTTTCTCTACTCTGACTTCCTTCCTGGAAAAAACTTCCACAGATGTTTAAGGAAAATCAGGGATCCTTTCAAATACCAAATTGATTGGGGATAAACACTATGTTTAAAACAACTAATGTAGATGTAAATAAGGCCATGTAGCTGCCTCAAGTATTTAGCCCAAGGTCATTGCTGCACCTGCCATCTGTCCACTCAGGCGAGACTTTGCCTAATGCATCTTAGCCACAAGAGAGGAATCTGATTTTGATTTTGATTTATATACATTAAATCTATTCTTAGCTTGAAATAAAAATCTCTGACATCAGAAATACAAAATGGCTTTGGCATTTATGCAGTACCAGTAAATAGGAAGGTTTAGAATATTTCTAACTTAACTCTTTTGGTGTGAAATATGGAATTAAGTGTCAGAATGAAAGCAGGACTCCCAAACCTGCCCCTCTACCTCTGTCCCTGGTATTGAACACCTTTGCTCTGTCACTTACCTTTTCATTTACCAAATGTCAACAGAAAACCAAGGGATGCTGAAGAAAAATGTGAAGTCTGAGAAGAAAATGTGTTGAAATTACTAGTGCGCCTTTAAAGTTCTTGTCAAAAAGGGCTGAGCAAAAATATCTCTAAACTTACATACTTCATAATCAAATAATCTTCATTTTGAAAAGAATAGGAGGATCTGGATTATGAACATTATTTTGAATTTAATTAAACTGGATAGAAGTGTATTCAGAAATCAGTGCCATAGAGCTCTCTTTGCAGTTTCCTGTTATTATCTTGTAATACTGGAGGTGAACACATGAATCAGCCTAGTGAATCCTACAGAGACTAAATCTGTTTTAGTGGGATGGAGAATAATTTCTTGTCCATAGACTGGCAATAAGAATGACATTTTAAACATGTGCTTTTCCATTCTTGTGGCTAATATATGTTCTTTTCCCTCTAGGGATAATAGTCCCCAGATTTTGGTACAGCACCTCACAGTTGTTGAAGTTGTTACTCTTTTTTCTTTTTTTTTTTTTTTTTTTTTTTTTTTTTTTTATAGAGGCATGTTTTTTTTATTTATTTATTTATTATATTTGTTTGTTTTGTTTATACATGCACTGGGTACAGTCAGAAGCGCGGGAGGGTGAGAGAATTCACCAGAGCCAGAGCGGGGAGCAGAGCAGGCAGAAGGGCTGAAGTACACTGCTGAGGGGAGCAGCGGGTGGCAGGAGAGGTCTGCGCACCATGTGGGATCCTCCTCCGGTGGCCGGGGAGCAGCCGGGGATCGAACCGGCGCCGCAGAGGCCGCGGGCAGCTTCGCAACCCAGCGCTCAACCGCTGCGCCACCGGGGAGGCCCCTGTTACTCTTTTTTTCTTACTGGAATCTCATTTTACTCTTAAGTATGGGCTGAGAATAAGATTTGCTAAAGGTCACCTCATGGTCCAGGGGATTTTTACATTATTTTAGATTCAAGGGACAGATTACCTAGCTACTCAGGTAAAACCAACTCAAGTGTGGGACCTTAGGCCACAGGAGAATCTAATGTAATATATTCAGAATGGGAATGAAGTATTACTGGGCCGTATGGAGACTATGATTAATTGGTAGAAATATTAGCTAAAATTTTTGAGCAGTTACTACTTGAACTTTCTCATTTGTTTCTCTCAACAACCCTGTGAAGTAATTCTGCTGTGCTCTCCATGTTTGACATGAGGAGTCTGGGGCACACAGAGTAACCTCACAGCAATACAGCCAGTCTCATATAAGTAAATGTCAGAGGTGAGATTTGAACCCAGGCCCTTTGGTTTCTCAGCCCTCACTCTGCTTCATTAGCCTGCTTTCTTTGACAGGGGCTGAGGAGCTGGCTTTGTGTCTCTTTTTTCACAGTCTACATTCATCCTTCCGCCTTTTTCTACAAACTGGCTTCTCTGCTTACCCAGAGAGTCTTGGTTCCCTCATAACCACGCCTTGCAAGGGGCTTTTCAGTACTAGTACTCACTGCCACCGGAGTTGGCAAGACTTTTCAGTTTATGTGCCCACCATCCAGTCTGTGTCTAGGTTGTCTGTTTTCTCAGAGGGAAAATCAGAAGTAAGAATACCCCTGATCTGCTCAGCACATGGTAAAAAAATGATTCCCTGGGCTGACCCATCTTTCAGCTGTGGGCTTTGGTAGAGGGCAGTTGTTAATAAGATGGTACAGATGTGGCAAGCTTCCCCAAATTTATCTCCTTCCTCATAGCAGTAAAAAACAGGTTCACGTGTTGGCAAATTGGCTCTATGAAAAGAGACAAGGACAAATGACCTGATCTATAGTGTTGGCCAATGTCCATGGTGTAAATACTCCCACCACAGCTAATTTCAAGCTATCAGTTTGACAATGAGAAGGGAAGAGATTTGCACAATTGGCTCAGTGCCCATCTGATGCTACCCGCCCAGGGCTAGATGCAAGGCAGCTTACCTAGTCAGTGTGGCTTGGCTCCTGGGACTCTGCAGTCTAGGCTTAATATATAACCCACTAGGTGGGTTTATAATTATGTAAACGGGAATAAGATTTCAAGGGAGAGAGGATGGAAGTTAGGTTTGATGCACACATTTCAATTAGCTTGAAATACCTCGTCCTAAGTGGGTAACCTAGTAGGCACAGAGATGCTTTCTAAAAAATTAGTTTCCTTTGCCTGTCATGTCTCACTTGTGACATATATTGAACCCTTTCACTGATTTTAAGACACCAGACTTCATTTTCTTGGGGGGGCATTGGTTTTGTTGTGTGGCACTGGGAGGTGTTCATTTTTCCTTGCTCCCAGATGTCAGTACCTCCTCCTCATTTGGTCTTGTCACTCATGGACTCCTCCACCTCCAGCCTAGAGATGTGAGCATGTGGTGGCCTGTTAGATATATTTCAGTTGAATACATACTATTAGTCTTGATTGGAGGTTTTTATTTATGATCATAAGGTCATCAGTCAGTTCATGTATTTATGCTAAAAGCCATGACTGCCACTTTTGACAGCGTGTAAGATGCCGCCACAGATCTCAAGGTCTGTCTCCTGGCACATCTGGGAAGGGGGCTGGGGGCCTTGGCACCTGTGTGCTACTTACAGTTCTGCTTATATCCCCCCAAATTGCCACCTGACGTGGCCACTGCTAACCCTGGCCAGCTCTCCCAAAAGGTGGAATTGGCCCCTGGGGATGGAGTGAGGAAGGGTGACAGTGTCAGTTGCTCTTTAGACATGGAGCTCCAAGTGTCCTACTGGTAGGAGGAAGGTCAGTGTCTGTGCCTATAAAAATAGCACGGTTAATTTATCCTTTTAATTTCCCTCGGGATATAGCAAGAGAAAAGTTGTACAAGATTCTTTTTGTTTCATTGTCCCAGATTGTCAAAATGTTGACTCTAATGAGAGGGCTAACATAACTCCCGTTGTGTTAGTTATTGGATCAAAGGTTTTCTCTTATTTAATCCCCATGATGACACTGTGAGATTGTTTTTGCCCATTTCACATGGAGCTACCATGGCGAGAACATTTAAGAAATGGTGTTGCCCAAGGGCACATTGCTTGTAAGTGATGAAGATGGATTTGAAACCACATCTGACTGCAATGTAAATACATTTCTAGTTATACTCTGCAGGCTTCCCCCTTATTTTATTAAATTTTCAAACATGGAAGATTTGAAAGGACTGTACAGTGAACAGCCATATACCTACCACCTATATGGTATAATTAACATTTTGCTATATTTGCTTTATCATTAGTCTTTTCCTCTTTCCATTCATTAATTCCTCCTGTTTTTTTGGACACATTCAAAGTAAGTTGCAGGTATTTGTACAGGTTACCCCTGAACACTTCAGCATGCACACTATTGATTAGGGTTACTTGTTGACAGTTTTTTTTTTTATTTAAAGATTTATTTATTAATGCATATAAGAACTGGGGTATAGGCCAGAGGTGTGTGTGTGGGGTGGTGGTGACAGGATTTACCAGAGACAGTGGGGAGCAGAACAGGCAGATTGACTGAAATACACTGCTGAGGGGAGCAGCGGGCGAGACAGAAGAGGTCTGCTACTCCGTGTGGGTCACCTCCCTGGCTGGGGATCAAACTCATGCTGCAGTGGCTTGGATAGCTTGATAGTGCTGACGCTTAACCCCTTGCACCACCAGGGAGACCCCTGACTTTTTTTTTTTTTTTTTTGAGGTAAAATTTATATACAAAGAAATCCTAAGTATATATTCTTACATTTTTGACACCTGGGTAATCCAAATCCCTGTCAAGATATAGAACATGCCCTTCACCCCCAAAAATAAGTTCCCCTTTTCCAGACATTCCTCTCCCTGTTTACCAACCCCTCCGTCCCCTGCTCCAGGCATCAGGATTTTCCTTTTTTCACCATGGTTTAATTTTCAGATCACACAGTGTTAAATAATCACATCTGCTGTTTCTCGTGGCCTTCTCATATGTATTATTTCAGACAGCATTTACTGAAAACCTGGTACATGGCAGGTGTTGGGCTGGGGGTAAGGGGTTTTGGCGGGGGGGAGGAAACAGACATTGGCTCATGTGGGGGAAAGAAATGTCATCAGTTCCTCATAATTACCAGTGGAGGTAAGGGCTGTGAAGGAGAAACCCAGGGCACAGAGTTCCTGAGAAAATGACTTTTGAGCCAACATCAGAAGGATGAATAGGAGATAACTAGGCGGGAATTTGGGCAAAGGGAAATGTGGATATTATTATCTGTGGTGGGAAGGAGTGTGATTTTTTTCCTCCAGAACTGGAGAGGAAGGTGGGTGTGGGCAGGAATCAGAGAGAGAGGTGAGCAGTGAATTAGGCAGGAGTCTAGCGGGGGCCACGTCACATGGAGACAGGCTGTGGAGTCTAACCTTTATCTTAACACAGGGACTAGACCAGTTTGAGTGGGATTGAACCCCCATGGTGAGACAAGAGGAATTGAACTGTAGAATTATGAATTAGAGGGTGATGAGCCTAGTCCTTTTGTCATGGACAGTGCTCTGTACTGCCTGTTGAGGTGTCACTCATATATTTGTGGCCGAAGGAGAAGCAAAATGACCCATAATTCTGGCAACAATCTAGCACAACCATTGTCAGGATAGGTGTGTGGTTGGATGGTTGGAACCTGACCTTTTTTTTTAAAAGATTTTATGTATGCATACAAGAACTGGGGTGTAGGCCAGAGGTGCGGGAGGTGAGAGGATTCACCAGAGACGGAGTGGGGAGCAGAACAAGCAGATCTACTGAAATACACTGCTGAGGGGAGCAGTGGGCAAGACAGGAGCGATCTGCTATGCCATGTGTGCTGCTCCCTGGCTGTAGATCCAACTCGGAGCAGTGGTTGCAATAGCTTGATAGCACTGAGACTTAAACCCTGCACCACCAGGGAGGCCCTGACATTTTTTTTTTTTTTAATGAGCCTTTTACAAATATAATTATAACCACACCTCATCATGGTTTCTGAATCTTTATTTTTTTTTTTTTTTAATAAATTTTATTGTTATATTCCCCATACAATTGCAGCCCCCCCATTCTGACCCCAATCCCTCCCTTCCCACCCCCGCCCCCTAAAAGTGTCTCTGGTTCATAGTTTTTGTTGATTTTGATTTTCACTTTCTTATAGTTATTCATTTTCCTGGTCCCTTATTTAAGTTTTCTAGATTCCTGCTATGAGTGAGACCATCCGGTATTTTTCTTTTCTTTTGGCTTATTTCGCTGAGCATGATCCCTTCCAGCGCCATCCATGTTGCTGCAAATTGCATGTGTTTATCTTTTTTGAATGCTGAGTAATATTCCATGGTGTATATGTACCACATCTTCTTGATCCAGTCATCTATTTTGGGGCATTGGGTTGTTTCCAAAGCTTAGCTATTGTAAACAGTGCTGCTATAACATAGGGGTGCAGGTGTTCTTTGGAATTGATGTTTCTGTGTCCTTTGGGTAAATACCTAGGAGTGGAATTGCTGGATCATATGGAAGCTCTATGTTTAGTAGGTCCAGAAATCTCCATACAGCTTCCACAGTGGTTGGACCAGTTTGCACTCCCACCAACAGTGCAGAAGAGTTCCTTTTTCTCCACACCCTCGCCAACATTTGTTGTTGCTAGTTTTTTTAATATGTGCCATTCTCACTGGTGTAAGATGGTATCTCATGGTAGTTTTGATTTGCATTTCCCTGATGACAAGTGATGTTGAACATTTTTTCATATGCCTGTTGGCCATTTGCATTTCCTCTTCAGAGATGTTTCTTTAAGCTCTTCTGCCCATTTTTTGACTGGATTATTTTCTTTGTTGTTGTTGAGTCTCATCAGCTCTTTGCAGATTTTTGTGATCAGTCCTTTATCATTAGTGTTGGGTGCAAAAATGTTCTCCCAGTTTGTGGGGTTTCTCTTTGTTTTTGTTATTGTCTCTTTTGCTGTGCAAAAGCTCTTTAATTTGATGTAGTCCCAGCTGTTTATCTTTGCCTTCACTATCACTGCTTTGGGTGATGTGTCTGTAAAGATGTCTTTGATGTGCATATCACGTAGTGTTTCGCCTATATTTCCTTCTATATATTTATGGTTTCAGGTCTTATGTCTAGTTCTTTAATCCATTTTGAGTTGATTTTTGTGTATGGTGTGAGGTGGTGGTCAAGCTTCATTCTTTTGCATGTAGCGACCCAGTTTTCCCAGCACCATTTATTGAACAAACTTTCTTTGCTCCAATGCATATTCTTTGCTCCTTTGTCAAAGATTAGTTGACCATAAATCTGTGGGTTTATTTCTGGATTTCTATTCGAGTCCATTGGTCTGTATGTCTGTTCTTGTTCCAATACCATGCAGTTTTGATGATTATGGCTTTGTAGTATAGTTTGAAGTCTGGGAGTCTGATGCCTCCATTCCCTTCTTTTTTTTTCAGGAGAGCTTTGGCTATTCGGGGTTTTTGGTGATTCCATATGAATTTCATCAATAATTGTTCTATTTCTTTGAAGAATGACATTGAAATTTTGATTGGAATAGCATAGATGTGTATATTGCTTTTGGTAGGATGGCCATTTTAATAATGTTTATTCTTCCAATCCATGAGCAGGGGATGTCTCTCCATTTCTTTGTGTCTTCTTCTATTTCTTTTAACAGTGTTTTATAGTTTTCTTTGTATAGGTCCTTTACCTCTTTTGTTAGATTTATTCCCAAATATTTGATTTTTTTTGTTTCAATAACAAAAGGGATGGTCTTTTTGATTTCTTCTTCTTCAGATTTATTGTTTGTGTATAGGAAGGCTACTGACTTTTGCGTGTTGATTTTGTATCCTGCCACTTTACTGAACTGATTGATGAGTTGAATTAGCTTTTCTGTGGAGTTTTTGGGGTTCTCTATGTATAATATCATATCGTCTGCAAATAGTGATAGTTTGACTTCTTCTTTTCCTATTTGGATTCCTTGGATGTCTTTCTCTTGTCTTATTGCCCTGGCTAGGACTTCCAGTATTATATTGAAAAGCAATGGTGAGAGTGGACATCCTTGTCTTGTTCCAGATCTTAATGGAATTGCTTTCAGCTTTTCACCATTGAGAATGATACTGGCTGTTGGCTTGTCATAGATGGCCTTTATGATGTTGAGGTATGTTCCTTGTATCCCCAGAATTTCAAGGGCTTTTATCATGAATGGGTGTTGCACTTTGTCGAAAGCTTTCTCAGCATCTATTGATATTATCATATGGTTTTTATATTTCTTTTTGTTGATGTGTTGGATAACGTTGATTGATTTTCGGATGTTAAACCATCCTTGTGCCCTGGAATGAATCCAACTTGGTCGTGGTGAATTATCTTATGGATACATTGTTGGATTCTGATAGCTAAAATTTTATTGAGGATTTTTGCATCAGTGTTCATTAGGGAGATTGGCCTGTAGTTTTCCTTTTTTGTGTTGTCCTTGTTCGGTTTTGGTATTAGTGTAATGTTGGCTTCATAAAACGTGTTTGGTATTGTCCCTTCCTTCTCAATTTTTTGGAAGAGTTTGTGAAGGATAGGCACTAATTCGTCTCTGAATGTTTGGTAGAATTCATTTGTAAATCCATCAGGTCCTGGGCTTTTGTTTTTGGGGAGGTTTTTTATTACCATTTCAATTTCGCTAATTGTAATTGGTCTGTTTAGGTGTTCTATTTCTTCTTTATCTAGCTTTGGGTGATTGTAGAGTTGTAGGAATTTGTCCATCTCCTCTAGATTGTTAAACTTGTTTCCATATAACTGTTCATAGTAGTTACTGATTATTCTTTTGATTTCTGCTGTGTCCGTTGTGATTTCTCCTCTTTCATTGATGATCCTGTTTATTTGTGCTTTCTCCCTTTTTTCCTTTGTGAGCCTGGCTAGGGGTTTGTCTATTTTATTGATTTTTTCAAAAAACCAGCTCTTGGTTTCATTGATCTTTTGGATTGTTTTTTAGTTTCAATTTCATTTATTCTGCTTTGGTTTTTATTATTTCTTTTCTTCTACTGGTTTTGGGGTTTTTTTGTTGTTCTTTTTCTAGATCTTTGAGCTTCGAGATGAGGTTGTTTCTTTGCGTTCTTTCTTGTTTCTTGATGTGAGCTTCTATTGCTATATATTTTCCTCTTATTACTGCTTTTGCTGCATCCCATACATTTAGGATATAGTGTCCTCCTTGTCGTTCATTCAAAAAATTTTTTAATTTCTTCTTTGATCTCCTCATTAGTCCAATGGTCTTCCAGTAGTGTGGTTTTTAATCTCCATGAGGTAGGAAAAGTTCCTTGCCTTCTTTTTATGGTTTATTTCTAGTTTGATGCCTTCATGGGAGAAAAGATGGTTGATATGATTTCAATCTTGGTGTATCTGTTGATGTTTGTCTTGTGCCCCAGTATGTGATCGATCCTGGAGAATGATCCGTGTGCGCTTGAGAAAAATGTGTACTCCGTTTTTTGGGTTTAGTGTTCTATAGATGTCTGTTAAGCCTAATTGCTCTAGGTCCTTATTTAGAGCTTTGGTTTCTTTACTTATTTTTTGTCTTGTTGATCTATCCATTGTTGATAGTGGTGTGTTGAAGTCTCCCACTACGTATGTGTTTTCTCTGATGTCTGTTTTCAGAGAGGACAACAGTTGTCTGATATATTTTGGTGCTCCTTCGTTTGGTGAGTATATGTTAATGAGTGTTATTTCTTCTTGAAGTATTGTCCCCTTGATCATAATGTAGTGACCATTGGGGTCTCTTTTTATCTTTTTGAGTTTGAAATCTGTTTTATCTGATATAAGTATAGCTGTTCCTGCTTTCTTTTTTGGTCCATTTGCTTGTAGGATTGTTTTCCATCCTTTAACTTTGAGCCTATTTTTATCTTTTGTAGCTAAATGTGTTCCTGGAGACAGCAAAGGTTGGGTTTTGTTTCTTAATCCAGGCTGCCACTCTGTGTCTTTTTATTGAAGAGTTTAGTCCATTTACATTTAGGGTTAATATTGATATGTTAACATCTGTATTTGCCATTGTGTTTGTCTTTCCTTTGATTTTATTTATTTATTCTTTTAATAACTTTTTTTTTTTTTTTGGCCTTCTTTCATTGTTATTCATCCCTCTGAGGTTCTGGCTTTAGGACTCCTTGTAGTATTTTTTGGAGTGGGGGTTTAGTTGCAATGAAATTCCGGAGTTTCTGTTTGTCTGGGAAGGTCCATATTCTTTCTTCAAAGAGGAAGGAGAGCTTTGCGGGATAGAGTATTCTTGGTTGGCATCTGTTTTCTTGGAGTCTGTTGACTATGTCCCTCCACTCTCTCCTTGCCCGTAGTGTTTCTTCGGAGAAGTCTGATGTCAGCCTGATTGGTTTTCCTTTGAATGTTATCTGTTTCTTCCCTCTTGCCAGCTTCATTATTTTTTCCTTGTCCTGGATTCTTGGGAGCTTTACTATTATGTGTCTTGCTGTATTTTTCCTTTCGTCGTGGAAGTTTGGTGTTCTTCTTGCTTCTTGTATATCAATTTTCAGCTCCTTCTTCACATTTGGGAAGTTCTCTTCAATTATCTCTTTGAATATTTTCTCTGTTCCTACATCTCTCTCCTCTCCTTCTGGTATTCCTATAACTCTTATATTTCCTTTCCTCATGGAGTCAGATAGTTCCCGAAGTCTTTCTTCGTTCTTTTTCCTTCGTACTTCTCTTTCCTTTTCTGTTTTGGTTCTTTTTATTTCTGTGTCTTCAAGATTACTTATTCGTTCTTCCATTTCATCTATTCTGCTTTCATTGCTTTTCCCAGAATTCTTTAGTTCTTCCATTAATTCTTTGATCTCCTGCATTTCTTTTACTTCCCTCTTTAGGGACTCAATTTCTTTCTTCTGACCATTGTTTTCCCTCTCTAGGGACTCAATTGCATTCTTCTGATCGTTGATTATTTTTCCCTTATCATTGTTTTCCTTTATGACTTCTGTCAGTTTTTTAATCACAGCAATTTTAAATTCTCTTTCTGGAAGGCTCAGAAATTCTTCCAAGTTATTGTCTTTGCAATCTGGGGGCTGGCTTTCTTTTTGTGGTGTGCTTTTTCTCTGGAGAGTTGCTAGGTTGCGTGTGGTTCTTCTCCTCCCTACTGTCTGTTTTCTAATTTGCCGTATGTGTTGGGACACTGTGTTGTTGGGACTGGCCAGCATCTTGGGTGGGCTTCTCTGTTCCCCTCTGGTTCTTCCAGGAGTCATCTGTCAGTTTCAAGCAGCCTTTAATGGAGAAAGGTCCCTGTTCTAAAATGCCGATGTGGGGACACACTCCCCTGTGCGCCTGGTCTGCCCTGGCGGTGGGTTCCTGCTCCCCCTCTGGGCTTGGACTGCAGGCCAGAGGGGGTCTGGCGTGGGCGAACTTCCCCCGCTCACCTCTGGCTCCTGAGGAAGCCTTCAGCAGGTAGTCTTTACTGAAGAAATGTCCCTATTCTATAATGGTGATGTGGGACACACTCCCTGCGCGTCTGGTCTCAGGCACACTCTTCTGCGCGCCTGGTCTGCCCTGGCTGTGGGTGCTCGCTCTCCTGTGGGCTCAGACTACTTGTTCGGAAGGGGCCCGGCGTGGGCTAACTCCCCAGCTGGCCACTAGCTCCTTCAGGAGCCTGTGCTGGCTTCAAGTCGCTAGGTGGCGCCAGAGATCTCCCCTAGAGCCCTTGGGGAGCTGATTTTCCACCCCGTGGGACAGGGAGCAGAGCAGGGATGGTAGGGTACACCTCAACGGCTTTGGGGTGCTGTGTCTGCCTTGTGCCCCACCGTCGTGGGGAACCCACGCCCCTAATTTCGTGCCCCGGGTCTCAGTTCCAAAGCCCTCAGTTCCAGGACGCGGGCTGTAGCCCAGATCAGTGGCGCGGGAATGGCGCCTTTTGAATCCCGCTCCCCTGCCTGGGCGCCTTGTTCCTGCTCACTCAGGGAGGGCCTCCGCCGTCTCCCCGCAAGCCTAGGTCGCAGGCGGGGACCTGGGCAGCTGCGATCCGGTCTGGATCCACGCCACTTTCCAAGCAAGCTTACCGGGCGGCCGGGGCTGTGTGCTGGTGCTGGTCTCCTCCTGGGCGGGGCTCTCTTTAATGGCGCCTGGAGCTCACCGCCGCGGCGGATCCTGCAGGGTTCGCCTCAGCTCCCGTTCACGGGGTGTGGTGGCTGCAATAGTTCCTTTCCACTCACAGTCCCGCTTGCTGTGTCCGTTTTTCTTGTTGGCCGTTTTGGTTTGTTGTTTCCTCCTCTCTGCCGGTCGGAGAGTGCCGCCTCTGTGGGCGGGGGAGGGGAGCAGGGTTCTGCGCTTCCCTCCCTTCTGGTCCTCTTTTATGGCCACTTTCTTCTTCGGGCAGTTTGCTGGAGTCGTCCGTTTATCTTCCGTGTCCCAGTTCTCACTGGGACCTGCCGCTTTTCCTCCCTATTAACTTTTTTTAATGGGAGATCTTACTCGCAGCGTCTCCTCGCCGCCATGTTGCTCCGCCCACCTCCGTTTCTGAATCTTTAGATTCAGTTTCCCAGTTGACAAATTATGGGTGATTTTTGTGTTTCATCTACAGTCTGAGTTAAAGATTTAGTAATCAGTGATATCTCCTACGTATCTCTTCTTTTAGGAATTTTCAGTTCCATCAGCCCCAGTTAGTGTTTATAATATCCAAGATTTTTGTTTTGTTCTTTTTTGGGGTGGGACAAGGGGGTGGAGGAAGGAAGTGAACACTTTTCTTCTCTCTTCTAAATTTTGTCAGTTTATTGTCATGCAGCCAAGGAAGAACTGGTAAAAAACAATTCAAATGTCTTCTACGTTTTCATGGTCCTATTCAGGAGGCGTAAAATTCTTGCAAGTCCCCAAGCTTACCTGGTAATTGAGATTCCAGGCGGTGAGCTGGCCAGCTGGTGGAATGGATATCATCTCGTACAAATGGGCATCTCCCATGGTGGACTGCCATCCAGAGGGCCTTCATTTTAAATTCCCGTGGCTCCATCTACTGCCCACTGGCCATCTGTTCCCCCCCACCCCAGGGTTTGGCTTTGCATGTGACGTATGCCACCTCTTCGGAGTCACCTGTGCCCACCTTAGTCCTTTTCCTTTTTAATCTCATCCTAAACCTTGGAAATGGTTCCAGCTTGTCTCATCTGGTGTTGTGAATTCACAGTGGCAAAGACGAAGGAGGGAAGGAGGGTGTGGCACATTGGGGTCATAGGCAGAGGCTCACTGGCTCCTCTTGGTGTGGCTCCTCAGCCTGGGGGCTCAGCTTTTTATTTGCCAGCATCATCAAGTAGCCCTGGCTGGAAAGGAGCTAACTCCTCTCACTCATGCTGCTAGGAAACTGACTTTTGACTCCTCACCAGTAGGTTGCTTATCTCGAGCCATTTTAAAGAAGGCTGTTTAATAATCTGTTCTGAATTTGGTAGTAATTAACAGAAAAAATTTCTTTCATTTTGATATCATTTCAAGTATTTCAGTAGTTGTGATAGTCTTGTCAGTTCCTGAGCTTCCTGGGACAGCATGTCTTTAAGAGTCAGAGATACTTGCAAGTGTGTGTAGAAATCAGCCAACCAAGTATCTGCAGAACCTCAGGTGCAGCTGGCCCATCATGGTCCTCATAGCTTCAGATACCCATGGGGTGGGACCCTGGGATCTGGGGGGAGCCACCACCCTAACCACCACATGGAATGCCTCTCCTGGAGCTTCTGCAATGGACATGCTCCCCCCGCCCCCACTCTGGGACTCCCCATTTGGCTCTTGCATGGACTACCCCGGTCCTGTGCCTCCACATGGTGTGCATGGATATCCCCACTAATGGCACCTCATGGCCACATGGATCCTCTGAGAACCCCACCCTGTGGCTTCCAGTGTGGAACCCCCTCCTCCCAGACCCTCTCCCCGACCTCCGATTCCCCCTGTGGCCCATTTTGAGGCTCTCTCCCTCAATAATTTCATATTATCTTTCTTCCTGTTATATCCTCCCAATATCTTTTCAATTCCTTGGATCAGCTGGAGTTGCTGTAGCTCCCTGGGGCTGAGGCTTTAATACTTTTCAGGCCTTTTTTTTTTAGTGTAATTTTTTCACAAGAAGTTTTATTTATTTAAATTTTCCTATGTTGAGCCTATGTTAAGTAAAACTAAACTCCTTATTTATGAGAAAAATCAAAGCAAACAAAAAAGCCAAGTGTCTGTAGAATCTTTTACCATGCGGTGAGTACCGGAAGGCTTGTGCTAAGCAAGGTTCCCGAAGTGGGACCAGTGGTGCTCTTAAGGAATATGCACAAGGACATGATTGTGTGAAAATAGCTAATTGAATTTTGGAAGGTAAAATTGCCAGCTGCAACATAGTGGTACAGAGAATAAATGGTAAAGGGATTACCTGTTTTATTCTGCATGCACTGGGCTATTGCATTCGGCACCTGCTTTACTCTGGGTGCAATAGGAATAGATTGGTGAGTCCCTAATGCTAAGACCCTGTCTGAAAGAGCAAGAATTGCTGAGTGTCTGTGATCTGGACCCAATGGTCTAGTGCTAGAGGCCCTCTGGGAACTTCCTACTTCTTGGTGTTTGGTGAAGCAGGTCTTGGAGAATCACGTACCAGCAACAGACTCTTCAAAAGAGAAGGTGGCAATTTGCTTCTGAAACATATTCTTACCATAACATATAGTGGACACTGTGGCATAAAATTCCCTTTAGACTGTTCTAATTGAGGTGCCCAAAACTGTAGATTATCCTCACAGCAAGTCCCCAACATACACCTTGCAGGGAAAGTAAGTTTCCACCTATTTCATCACCATTTACTGTGTTCTGATGCTCTGCTGAGTGCTTGACGTGCTTATTAGGACTTTTAATCTTCACAGCCAATTTTTTTTTAGTTAATTCTGTTATTTTATTTTACTGCTAGGCATTTTTTTTTGTTTGTTTTGGTTTGTTACTATTGCAAAAACACTCTTCACAGCCATTTTATGAGATATGAACTATAATTACTTCCATTTTATGGATGGGGAAGCCAAGGTAATGTAATGGCCAAGGTAATGGCATAATGATGTGGGACCTGTCCCCCTGTACAGAGGCCTGTGCTCTGCCCACTGCTATGCTGAATGTTCTCCTAAGGTACTTGCTCTTTCCACCAAGCCACATCCCAGAGCTCAGGATGAGCTGAAGCATTTTTACCCATAAACCCACATTGTCTACTTATTGAGGCCTTTCTATCTACATGTCTGTGGTATGATCAGGCCATAAAAAGGGTTTGACTATGGCTGTGGCCACGAGGATATCCACATTTCAGATTTCAGATACATGTTGATCCCAGGCCTTACTGTTGGGGATAATGAGAATAGATATGATTGCATTTTGACCCCCATGGTACTTGGAATTCAATTAAACTGGCAAGAATTCTCAAGGATTTTATATAATTCTTCAAAACTCACACATACAGATGGAATCAATTCTGCTTTTGATCTTGTCTCAGTTCTTAAAAAATGCAAAGGTCTGAGTCACACCGTGGCTACATCTAAACACAATTTAGGTGCTGTGGGATATAATTCTGAATTTGCCCTTTGAGCTTGGCGAATGATGAATTTGTCTTGGGGACTCATCATTTTCCCTGTGCTGGGTGACCAATTCCATTTCTCACCCTGGCAATACTGAAAATAAAGTTTTGGTTCCCAGCTACCTTTTATGTAACTCACGTATGTTGATGCTGGAGAACTGGATCGGTTATGGATGTTAAGAGTTTTCTGCATCTAGATATTCAGCTTCAGTTTTCCACTAGATTTCTTATATAACCTCTATTGAACTGTAGTTATTGAGCACCTGTGTGCCAGGTGTGTGTTCCTTTTCTCTTGAGCAGCCCATTTCTCAGACATATACTGAAAAGCAATTATCTGCAGGGATTCTTAGGTTTTAGGGCCTTGAGTATCTGTAATATTGTAGGCTGAGGCATGGGGAAGCTTGGTAAAATAGAAATACCATTAGGATTTGGAGTATAGGTTTTTGGAGTATAGAGTCCCTCAAAAGCAAGCAAACAAATATGTGTTGGCTAGACAGATAACAGTGATTTAATCCATCTCCCTCATTTTATAGATAAGCTATAAAACCTGGAGAAGAATCACTTGGTCAAATTAAGTAACCAGTTATATTGAAGTTTGCATTTTAAGATTTGGAACCTCTTTTTAAAATTTATTTATGCATACAAGAACTGGGGTACAGGCCAAAGGTGTGCAGGTGGTGAGAGGATTCACCGGAGACAGAGTGGGGAATAGAACAGGAGGATTGACCAAAATACACTGCTGAGGGGAGCAGCGGGCGAGACACGAGAGGTCTGCTGCACCATGTGGGTAGCTCCCTGGCTGGGGATCGAACTCATTCTGCAGTGGCTGCATATAGCTTCATAGGTTGTGTCTTAACCCCTTGCTCCACCAGGGAGGCCTGGAACCTCTTTTTACTTTAAGCATCAGCAATAGGATTAGGGCATAAAATTGGCCTTTCAAGCATTTTCCCGCTTGGGCTGTCATCTTTTTCTAAATAGCCAAACAGCAGTGAAAAGTATGAATATCATTAATCCCATTTTCTGGAGGAGTGGCCCAGGTACACAGAGACTAAGCGTCTTCCTTGCTCCCTGGTTAAGGATGGAGATAGACTTGGGGCCCCAGAGTTCTGTCTCCACATCCACCCCGCCCTGCCTGGAGCAGTGTCCCCTCACATTGGAAGGCCCCAGGCATAGGCTGAGAAGTAGGAAAGGGGGGAGACTAGTGAAGGGGAGAAGACACAGGGTGAACAAACATGGTATTTTGGGTTCTGCAAAGAGGTTTCTTCTCTGGCACTACCTGGAATGTGTGAGTGGGAAGCTGTTTTGAATTTTTCTGCTTTATTCTTTCACCTTCATACAAAAGCCTCCTCTTCTTTGCAATTCCTGTCTTCCCCCTCCTTGTTGCTGTCACCTTCTGACTTTGCAGACACCTGGCTCCGCATTTAGGGAGGATTCAACACACTCAAAGTAGTTTCATGCCAAGTCCTGCCGTCAGGGCAAACAACATCAGGCTCCACGTGATAACCCACCCTGCCCTACCCCAACTTCAGCGCTTCCTGACTTCTTGGTTGGGACAATATTTCACTTCACTTCGGCCACCCTTCCTGAGTGCTGCACCCTGGATCTGCCTTGGGGAACTTGTGCCCCCTCTGAAATCTCAGGCCCTGCTATCCCACTCTCTGGCCAGGCAGCAACTCTTATCCTTCCAATGCATACTTCCTTTTAACCACTTTGCCTACTTTTGGGTCTTGCTGTGGTTTCAAGCTACTCCACTTCTGGCTTATTTTTCAGAGTGTGATATAATTGTCATCATACACTATGTATGTTTCTTTCACTTGCAGATTTATATAAGGGCCCTCCATATCTTTTCATACTCATCTATCAATGAGTGGGCACTTAGGTTGTTTCCATATTTTAGCTGCTGTAAATAATGCTGCAATAAACATTGTGGTGCTTCTAATTCTTTGAGTTAATGATTTCATATTCTTCAGAGGATTGCCCAGGAGCGGGATTGCTGGATCATATAGTACTTCTGTTTTTGTTTTCCGAGACTTCTCTGCCTCTGACTTTTATCTTAGTCCATCTCATCCATCATGCTTCTTTTCTTTGTCCATACCAAACCTCACACCTGTCTCAGTCCCCTTGTCTTTCTGTTGTTCTCAGTGTGCATACCCTCAAATTTGGGATAGTCTAGGCTTTCACTGTCTCTACTTCACAGACTGCTGAAAATGTAAACGTAGCCTGATAATTGGTACCCTTAGAATTCCTGTCTCTAGTATTCCATAGTCAACTGGTCAACACTGCTTGTCTCCGAAGGGTCTCTGGTGCCAATAGAAATCTCTTCAGATTCAGTAGTGCCATTCCCCATTTCCCCAGATGGCTCATCCAAATTACCCATGACTCTGGGCCTCCCTGGTGGCACAGCTGGTTGAACTCTGCAGCACCAGTTCGATCCCTGGCTGGCCAGAGAGAAACCCACATGGTGCAGCAGCTCTCTCCTGTCTTGCCCGCTGCTCCCTTCAGCAGTGTACTTCGGTCAATCTGCCTGTTCTGTTCCCCGCTCTGTCTCTGGTGAATCCTCTCATCCCCCAGCATCTCTGGCCTGTACCCCAGCTCTTGTAAAAATACATAAAAAATCTTGAAAACAAACAAACAAAAACCAAATTACCCATGACTCTGCCTGAGCCTTCTAGCCCCTCTTCTGTCACCCAGCCCCTAAACGACCTCTGGGCCACCTTCTCACCTTGTTCACACCTGAAATGTGCGTGTGCACGAAGGTTCTGTCCTAGGCTTACGTCTTCCACTTCTCCAACATCTAGGTGTAGACAACACAGCCACATATCTCCAAGCAAGCCTGACGACGTCTCCTTAATCATTTGGATCAGGGGTCTGTGAACCCTTGAGTATTCTTTTCCAAGTTTCTTAGATGGCAGTACACAATAAGAACTACGTTTTCTATTTTGACCTGGCCTGTGCATACCCCACAACTGAAAATAAAAAAGTGCCTGGAAATATCCTTACCTCTTTTCCTCCCTCTGTTCTCCTTTCCTCTTTCCATCGCTTCCCGTCCTGCCTCTACCCTTTTCTTCCTTTTCCTTCCAAGCGGGTCATGACCCACTAAATTGATCTCATGGTTCACTAATGGACCGTAATACATACTGTGAAAAATCACTGCTCTGCGATGTGTGTGTCGGTAAATAATAAAAATTATTATGGAAATTTTCATATATTTAAATTTAATGAGTATCATATTTGTGTTTTTCTGGGAGACAGGAACTTCCTTAGCATTCACCTTTCCTCGGGTCTGATGAGAACAGATATCATAACACCGACTTAGGTATTTATTTTCAGTGGGATTTGACACTGTCAGCTTCATGCACTCGAGCATAGAAATGAGTGGTGATTATTTCGAATGTGGGCCCTTTGCATCAGCTCTCTGACATGTTCTGTGTTGTTTGTTGTTAAATGAAGTTAATATTTGCAGACTCTCAGGGAGGACGAAATGGATCCATTAAATCTCTAGTATGTGTTGGGTGAGGCACCATAAAAAGGATTTACTTGCTGAAGGAGGCTTTGTGAAACCTTCATTTAAAGTCAGCTAAAATAGGGCCCTCCCTGGTGGTGCAGGCAGTTGAGTGCAGTGCTGTGAAACTGTTCGCAGCCTCTGCAGCACAGGTTCAAGTCCCGGCCGGCCAGGGAGATAACCACATGGCGTGGCAGACCTCTCCTGTCTCACCTGCTGCTCCCCTCAGCAGTGTATTTCAGTAAGTCTGCATGTTCTGCTCCCTACTCTTGTCTCTAGTGAATCCTCTCACCCCCCACACCTCTGGCCTGTACCCCAGTTTTGCATGCATAAATAAATCTTTAAAAAAAAAGAAAAAGAAAAACTGAAGTGAGGTTTGTTGTAAGGCTGTGTAGGAAGATAACAGGAAAGATGCTACAAGATGAAACAATGCTGATTTGGGCCTCAAAATCATTTAAACAGTGTGTTCTTGAGTAACTGAAAACTCAAATGGAATTGCCATAATAAATGACAAAAACATTTCCAGATTAGATGTCCTCTATTATCCTACTATATGTTTTGTTTTCCAAAGACCCATAAGCTGCATTAGGAGTTATGTGTCTTATCCTTGTCCCGGGTTTCCCTCGGTCTGGCTTCAGGAGAGGAAGACTGTAGTCAGCAGGCTTATGGACCTGGCCTGCTGCAGGGAAGGTTAATGGTTTCCCCAAGTAGGGCTATTTATTATTACCCACGAGTACCACTCCTTTGAGTGATTCTGGCAGTTGGAGCAAAACGAACTCATTACTACAACAGTCAAAGAATGAAAAATGACCACTGTGATGAGTCCATTTTTTTTTTTTTTTACTTTGGTAACACAATGACAATTTTATTATAATTTGTGTGTGTGACTCTGACAAAACTGGCATGCAGAGAAGAGGGAGAAACAAAATCCAGAATCCCAGACCCTCGTCCACCTGCGGTCCGCATTTCTGCTGTCACTGAGTGTGGCTTTAATTTGCTTGGCTCGCTGTCTGCATGGCTGCGAGGGGTGCAGCCTCCCGCGGGCTCCCTCTTAGGCTTCACATGTGCACAGGCCATCTGGCAGCTCGAGTGTGCATGTGCAGAGGAGGGGCGGCTGCCCGGACCCCTCGGCTTTCCATTTGGTGCTTCTGTTTTCAAATGATCTTTGGTCCAAATTGTATGACCCCGTGTGTCTCGCAGGCAGGTGGATGTTGATGGGGAGGCTGGAACACAGCCTTCCCCTCCCTGAAGCTGGGCTGTAATCTGGCAGAGAAATGCCGCCTGCCTGAGCAAAGCTCCCAGAGCCTTGAAATTCAGGGGGGGCCTGACATTTGCTCTTTTCTACATTCTTCCTCCAGGCCCCCTCCCCATGCTGTATCGCAGGGATTACCTCCCTCCATCTTGCTTCACACATCTAATTGAAAAGGATCAGGTCATCTTCCAGTTACTTTACTTCTTTTTTAAACTCTTTAGTTAACAGTTGCTTTCATATTCTGAGGTATCAGATGATGTTTCTTGCCACTTAACCTCTACTAAGCGTGGCACTAGTCCCGCCTTCCTGAAAATTCCTCAGGGACTTATACACTTAAGTTCACATCTGCCTTTGAGCTTCTGTTTCCATTGAATGAATTCAGTTCAAGAGCTTACTCTCCTTGTTCTTCACATCTCCATCTAGATAATGTGGGGCTCTTTGCAGACACCCCACCTGAACTAAGCATTACAGTATTATATTGCCAGAACTTAATTTTCTTATAACTAACAGTCTGCACATTTTGACCATCTTCACCCATTTCTCCCTTGCAGCAACCCCCAGGACTCTGGAAACCACCTGTCTGTTCTTTGTATCTAGGAGTTCAGTGTTTTACCTCCCATGTAAGATTTGTCCATGTTGTTGCAAATGGTGGGATTTTCTTTTTTTATGGCCGAATAATATTCGGCGTGTGTTTGTGGGACATCTTTTCCCCCCATTTATATGTCAACATTCTTAGGTTGTTTCCATCTCTTGGCTAATGCAAATAACACTTCTGTGAACATGGGGGCGCAGATATCTCTTCAAGATTGTTAGGTCATATCGTAATTCTGTTTTTCATGTTTTAAGGAACTTTCAAGCTGTTTCACATATAGGGACCACACCAATTTACGTCCCCACCAATAGTGCACATGAGTTCTCCTTTCTCCACATCCTTGCAAACATTTCTTCTCTTGTCTTTTTTTTTTTTTAAAGATTTATTTATGCATACAAGAGCTGGGGTACAGGCCAGGGATGTGTGTGTGTGTGTGTGTGTGTGTGTGTGTGTGAGAGAGAGGATCCAACAGAGACAGAGTGGGGAACAGAACAGGCAGACTGACTGAAATACACTGCTGAGGGGAGCAGCGGGCGAGACAGGAGAGGTCTGCCGCACCATGTGGGTTTCTCCTTGGCCAGCCGGGGATCGAACTCGTGCTGCAGAGGCTATGGATTGCCTCATAGTGTGGTGCTTAACCCCTTGCACCACCAGGGAAGCCTTTATCTTGTCTTTTTGATGCTAGCCTTTCTTACAGGTGTGAAGTGATACTTCATTTTGGTTTTTGATTTGCATTTCCCTGTTGATTAGTGATGTGAGCACTTTTTCATGTACCTCTTGGCCATTTGTATGACTTCTTTGAAAAAATATCTATTTTATTTCTCTGCCCATTTTATTTTTTATTTTTAATTTTTTAAAAGATGTATTTATGCATACAAGAACTGGGGTACAGGCCAGAGGTGAGGGGGAAAGGGTTTGAGGGGAGTCACCAGAGACAGAGTGGGAAACAGAATAGGTGGATCTACTGAAATACACTGCTGAGAGGAGCAGCGGGTGAGACAGGAGAGGTCTGCTGCGCCATGTAGGTCACTTCCTTGGCTGGGGATCGAACTTGTGCTGCAGTGGTTGTGGATAGCTTCATAGTGCTGTGTCTTAACCCCTTGTGCCACCAGTGAGTCTCTGCCCATTTTTAAAGTAGAGGGTTTTTTTTTTTTTTTACTATTCAGTTGTTTAGTTTAGATATTTTGTATATTAACTATGTATCAGATATGTTATTTACAAATATTTTCTACTATTCCATAAATTGCCTTACTTTTTAAAATTTCTTTTGCTGTGCAGAAACTTTTTAGTTTAATGTAGTCCTCTTGTTTGTTTTTGTTGCCTTTGCTAAGAATATTTTAATAGGGTTGTGGAGTCCAAAGGTTTTGCACTGTAGTGAGACAAATGGCTTTAAAAAGTTCACGCTGTGTTCATATTCTGGCCAATTCTAAGGACCCATAGCCTTCTGCTTCCTAATTTCTGTCTTCTTTTACATTGCCAACCCTCAAATTGCTCAGTCCTTTTCACTCAGAATTACTGAGCTTACTATGGTCACTTCTTCCTCTCAATGACCTGTGACCACCTTCCAAATCCAACAACCTTATCAAAGTATTTTCCTCTCTTAAACAAGATAATTCCCTTCTCAATGACTGGTAAGATAAAAGAAATTTCACATTGCTACTTATTATTTACTTTATATAGAAAAAATCTCAATTTATTCTTCTGAAATAAGGAACAGATATTTATTGTATGCAAAAATAGAGATTAGAGAATGTCTTTTGTAACTCCTTTTTTAAAACATGCAATACCTGGACTAATATATTAGTTCTGGAGATAGAAGGGAAGTTTAATCATTGGAAGGGGGCATGACTGTGGGAATCAATTGGAGTAGAGAACTAAATTCTGAGCTGGAGGTAAAGTGCAGTGCAGGAAACTTTGCCTCTTACCTGCTCTGTGATTTTGACTTTGGGCCACATTGCTTTCTCACCTGCAAAATTGGTTTCAGTGGTTTCTAAATTCTCATATTCTCTCTCTCTCTCTCTTTCTCTCTCTCTGCCAGAGTTTCTTAAAGTTTTAGGATACCTGTCTATACACAGATGTCTTGTGTGAGCAGCTCTGCATTGCAGCTCTGCATCATCAGTGTCCAAGGTGATATAGTTTCCCTGATAGGGGATTGGTTGCTACACCTCTGATACCGGCCCTGAGATTAGGTGTCTTGCTCTTAAATGACATTCTCGCAGGCCAAAAACTCGTTGGGGGAGTTTTTCTCCCTTACAATACCGCCGCCAGGGTTAGATAAATGTGACTGACTGATGGTGGGGACTTGGGGGAGCATATGTCATACCATCAGCATTTTTTTTTCTTTTGGAGGAATTTATGAACCTTGGAAAGCATCTGAAAACTATGCCTCCATCCGTGAAACCAAATTTGTCAGCACAACACTTGTGAACCCCAGACTTTTTTAAGGTCCTGGTGTACTAAAGTATTGGTTTGATGACTTGGTGAAATTTTTCACCAGAGGTCAGAAAGATAGTGTTTTATACTTTATTGTTCTCTAAAGGGCTTTTTGTAGGAAAGTGATGTGAATGGCATTTAGGATCCTGCAAATTTCCTGTGAATTCTCTTTTTTTTTTTTTTTTTCTTGCGTTTTTCCCTTGGTGATTAAAGGATGTAGCTTTTTTTCCAAGATAATTTCCTTCCTCCTTAGTGCTTCAAGTGACATTTTTGTTAATCCACTAATTTCATTAAGAGTAGGCTCTAATGTCAAACACTTTGGATTGTGACTTTCCCCAGATGAAGTAAGATGGTAAAAGAAAATCAATAAATATCAGCTGCAAATCAAGGTCATTCTGCTTACTTTTTTCCTTTTTGTTCACCCTACTCACTTATTCTCTTTGGAAAATACTCCTTTTGAATGACTTTACCTGATCATTATCATAATCCCCTTTCTCAATTTAAAATGAAAACCAAAAGCTTGTTTTTGTGATGGTGTTCTCACCTCTTTTTTCTTCCCTGTACTTTTATTTCCACTGTGATTTTTTCTGAGTCCTTAGGGCATTTTGGGATGAGATTTGGAAGGAAAATTCAATGTAGTATAAAGTTTCTTTTCGCCCACCTCCAAGTAGAAAAAGACTTAAAACAGCCAGGGGAAAAAAAAAAAACCAAACAAACCAAGGGAATCTGGGCTAGTGGGGGCCACAAAGTCCATTTTGTCTTTGCTGATGTGCTTTGTGTTTGTTATTGCTTGCCTTGCTATCATTTTTTTAAAAAGATTTTTATTTATGTGTACAAGAGCTGGGGTACAGGCTAGAGGTATGGGGGGTGAGAGGAATCACCAGACACAGAGTGGGGAAAAGAACAGGCAGATTGACTGAAGTACACTGCTGAAGGGAGCAGCAGGGCGAGACAGGAGAGGTCTACTGTGCCATGTGGGTAGCTCCCTGGCTGGGGATTGAACTTGTGCTGCAGTGGCTACTGATAGCTTCATAGGTTGTGTCTTAACCCCTTGCACCACCAGGGAGGCCCTGCTTTGCTCTCTTTTCTCATGACTCTCTGCTGGTCTTTCCTTCTGTCTTCTCCCTTTTCACAGAGCTGTGCAATGTTAGATTTGGAGAGCTGACCATGGGAATTGCTAAGACCAACCCTGTTATTTTAGGAAAAAGAAAAGGAAGTTAAGACTTAGAGACATTAACACTAAAGGAGGCTGTGAATTGTAGCACAGAGATTGCTCACAAACTTTGGAATTCGAAAGATGGGCGCAGATGCTGGCTTAGCCATTTACTAGCTGGGTGCTCTTGGGCAACTCTCTTAACTACAATGTTGATGTTGCTGCATTTGCCCCAGGGAACAGGAATACATTCCTGGTTGTTATTATGAGAGTTAAATGAAATAATGAGTTTCACGTTCCTAGGCAGTGCCTAGGAAATATCATGCCCTTTACTCCCCAAAGAGAAACTATTATCACAAGCTTGTTAGAGGAAGTAACTGCATCAGTTTTTGCTGTAGGTGTCTTACCAATAATGCATATTGTTAGTCAAATCAGTTCAATCCATCTTATATTCTTATAAGATTCTTATTTCCAAGATTTTCCAGCTTCATGGCTGTTGACCTTGAGATTGACTTCTTAGTTTATGACCTCATCTCACCCTTGAAAGTAATACTACCTTTCGAATTCTGCTAGGTTTCCTGTGGACCCACACACAAACCATGGATGGGTTTAGGGAGTGGGTAGCATTTGATTTTGTTGTTGAATAAGACTTAAGATTTGGGTCTATACAGAATGCAGAAAGGAGTTCTAAGAATGAATCTGAAAGCAGGGTCTTGCAAGTCGTATTTGGGGAACAGTGAATTGTTTGGCAGGAACTCAGTTGTTCGGAGGCCAGGAGGAAGACAGTCTCAAGAAGACAGGTGTGAAGTGGTCTCTCACTGTGGTTTTGATTTGCATTTCCCTAAAACAAGTGACGATGAACATTTTTCATGAGCCTATGGGCCACCATCTGTATGTCTTCTTTGGAGAAGTATCTTTTTTGGTCTTTTGTGCATTTTTTGATTGGGTCCTTTGTTTTATTTTGTCTAGTTGTATGAATTCTTTGTATATCTTGGAAACTAGTGCTTTGTCACACATGGGATATCTTCTCCCAATCTGTTGGTTGACTTCGTATTTTTGTGGTGATTTGTCTCAGGGTACAAAACTTTTTAGTTTAGTGTAGCCCTATTGTTTTTCTTTGTTTTCTTTACACTGGAGATGAGTTCCAGATACCCCTCTGAGGTTGTCATCCAGGAGTATCATCTATGTTTTCTTCTATATAGGTCTTATACCCAAGTCTTTCATCCATTTGAGTTAACTTTTGTGTATGGAGTTAAATAATGATTATTCTTTACATTTTAAAAGGATAGGTCTATTTTTATAAAAAAAAAAAAACCGGAAAGGAGAAGAAAATGACTGCACAGACACAAGTGGGCAGGAAGAGCTGTTACTGTTGTTTTACAACAGCAGGTGAAAAGAAACACCTGCATAGTCACAGGCAGGCAGGAGAGCTGCCTAAATAATTTTTTTTTCATGTGGCTGTCCAAGTTTCCCAACATTATTTGGGGAAGAGGTTTTCCTTTCTCCATTGTATGCTTCTGCTTTTTGTCACAGATTAACTGGCCATATTTGTCTGGACTCTCCAGATTACTTTTTCAATGATAAGGGAGAGTTTATATGATTTTCCTTTTAAAGAGTTAGCTCTCCTAGTGCTTTTGATGGTTACACAGTATATCCACCCTGCCAGGAACATTGCATCTGTATGAGGCACGGCTCACTTGTATTCTCAAGCAGATTATCACTGAGGATTATGGGGAAGTTGGAAATTTAGGTTTGATGTTTTTAGAAAGGCCTCCATTTGAATCTTCTCTTGCCACTTTTGGCGGGGAGAGCTTCTTGTGGTTCAGTGAGCTGTGCATTACATTTTACCCTTCTAGCTGTGCTTTGCATTTTACCCTTCTAGCTGTGCATTACATTTTACCCTTCTAGCTGTGCTTTACATTTTACCCTTCTAGCTGTGCATTACATTTTACCCTTCTGACCTTGAAGGTGAAACATTTTTTTACTTACAACTGTAGGTCTGAAATGTAGCACCACGTAAGTGAAGTGTCTCATCTCTGCTTTGTAGTACTTC
>NW_023604952.1:0-30235 GCF_014898055.3 Talpa occidentalis
AAAAAACTATGAACCAGAGACACTTTTTGGGGGTGGGGGCGGGAGGGGAAGGATTGGGGTCAGAATGGGGCGTTTGCAATTGTATGGGGGAATATAAAAATAAAATTTAATATTTAAAAAAAAAAATAAATAAATATAGCAGGACAATTAAAAAAAAAAAAAAAAAGGATATTATAAATAAAATCTTTGGCCTAGAAAAAAAAAAAAGAAATACAGAAACACAGTTGTGCCTGAATGCAAAGTCAAATCACTTAGCTGTCTTTTTTATGTGAGAAGTAATTTTCACTTAATCTGAGTGGAGAAAGTCGGTGAATCCACACCCATAACAGTTTACCCAGGCATTCAGAAAATAAATAAATAAGTAAATAAACAAATAAACTTAATGACATTGAACCAGGATACTTCCTTTGGAGTATAAATTGGATTTTTAAACACATAGAAACTTCCACCCAATGGTGAATGAGTCAAGATCTGGCCTCACACACAACAGCCCAGATCAGAATGGTGGGTTTTCAAAGGCAGTGAGATCTTCACTACAGTTGGTGCAGCACATCTGTTTTCTTCAGCCAGGATCTAGCTCAACATCACCATCCAGGTAAAAAGCCACCAGATCCCTGAAGTCCTTAGAAGCCCTTTGTCCTGAAGTTTGATGGAATCAATCTAACTCTGCAAGGTTTTTTCTGCCAGCATTTTTGTTCTTTTCAGTTCCTATGGTTTCTATAAGTCCTCACCCTTTGAAAAGATCTTATATAAACTATAATTTATTATAGTTCCTTGCAAAGCAATATAGAACTGACATAATTTCTTTATGGACAAACCTAGTAAAGAATTGGCGCCACATCTTATAAACATTTATAAGTGTTTATACTTTAAAATGAATTAAAAAGAAAGAAGACATTTTTGACTGCAACCACACGTAATCACCAGCTGAGAGTTCTGACAATGAGACGCAAGATGTGTATAGGGATTTAAAGAGAGCGTAACACCCGAGGAAGTTGCACAGAGGCAGAATCAGATAATAATGCATGGCTGAGTGGCAGTAATCCCTGCTGAAGTCTTACAGCAGGAATCCCTAGTGCACTCAGTGATAGAGTACAGTTTCCAAGTGAGTACAACCATCAGGTGATCCCTGATCATTGCCTTTGCACAAGTTAACCTGAGATTCCCGAGACTAAAATAGCCCCAGCTCCCTCAGTCCAGGCTGAGTGGCTCAAGTTTGGTTTACCGTGATGAGGACTAACTTAACTATTTTTACTTAACCTTCTTTATAATACCATCTATTTATTGTTTTACTTCACCTGCAGGATGAGATTGTCAGGGAACTTCAGTGTACTGGATAAATCCAGCAATGTAAAACAAATAGAGATGTTGCACAAAACATTACAAATGCTTAGCTGAGCTTCCAAGAAAGTAAAGAATCTTCTGGAATCAAGAATGAAGAGCTATTGCATCCAAGGAAGTTGCTGGGATGGGTAGCCTAGACTAGAGTAGAAAAAATCTGTCCTTGCACAGGAGGTCAACAATTGTTTTCTGCCTTGTCCAGGTTTAGTGTGTGAGGGGAATATCTTCTCTGAGGATTTGTTGTCACACCTTTCGGTAGATCCTATTTTGAATTTATTCCATACACTATGATCTGGGGAATCTGAAAGCTAAATAATAATCAATAAAGTGCTCCAAGCACTGCCACCATTCTACTATCTGGTAGAAGCAACACAGAATGACTTTTTTTTTTTTTTTTTAAGATTTATTTATTTATTTATACAAGCACTGGATACAGTCAGAAGTGTGGGAGGGTGAGAGAATTCACCAGAGCGAGAGCAGGGAACAGAACAGGCAGACTAACAAGGGGAGCAGTGGGCGCGGCAGAAGAGGTCTGCGCGCCATGTGGGGACCTCATCAGCGGCCCGGGGATCAAACCAGCGCTCCAGAGCCTGAGGGTAGTTTTGCAGCCAGCGCTCAACCACTGCACCACCAGGGGAGGCCCAAAGCACTATTTTAAGGAATACTAGCTGAGATTTTCCTAGAATTATTAAAGGCTCACCCTCATGGTCAGGAAACAACAAATTCTGAACAATATAAGCAAAAAATAGTAAGTAAACTGCAAATGTTTAAAGACAAACAGAAGATCTTAGATACAATTGAAAAGAAAAGATGAGATGAGCAGAGATTACATTTCACCCTAGCCATGTGGGCAAAACTGCTTTTTTTAGCACAATTCATATGTTCTGGATTTGAAAGGATTTTGTTCTGTTTTTATATACAGGTAACTATATATATTATTTTAGAGAATATTAAAATATTAAATACAATTCAAATTTTAAATATGATGAAAGCATATGAAATGTTATATTGTTACCTTGGAGGACACCAATGAGGTATAAAGACTGTCATTACATTTTCTCTCATTGAAGTAATTTTCAGTTTTATAGAAAAGGAGTTTTCTGTTTTGTGTGAAATAAAGTTGTAACTTTTACATAATACAGTTTTTTCCTTTTTCAAAAATTTTTGTTCCCAGTTTCCTAAGCATTCATAAAACATTCTTAGAAATAAAAAAAAAAATAATTTAGCAAAGAGAAAAACACTTTGATGTTGTTTTGTTCTTGTTTGTTGTTTTGTTTGTTAATAATAGCATAATGCTGTATCCATATTCGGTAAGAATTATCTATGTATTCTGTGATATCAGAAAAAACCTTACTTGTTGCTTAGGACAATAATATAATCTACTTAGAATCATTCTTACGAGTCATAGACATCCACAATCCATCATGCATTTCTATAAATTGTCAGTAAATTAAGCACATCTAAATTATCTGTGCAGAAATTAACTTAAATTTCTCATGTTGAAATGTATCTGAGCTATCGATTGTTTTGTGACATTGTCATTCCCTGCAGGGATCATAGCATACTAGTTTTCTGAACAAGGTGTAGTGAAATGATTGGTCATTTATACAATGTGATTGAAATTAAAGCAGTATTTTTTTTTTTACTTAATTTTTAATGACTTCTGAATTTCTCCTAATTAAAGTAAATCAATTTTATAAGGAAGCTATATATTTTCTCATCATATTTCCATATGTAAGTATGCTAGAAATGTTAAATTCTATGTTAGAGAATATAATCATTCAGTAAGATTTAAATTGATTGTCTCTTATTTCCTTATTTCTTCACAGATTGTGAGTGTTGGAAGCATGTTAAAGGCTACCATTATATCATTGCAAACTTGGTAAGAATCCCTTATTTCCTAATTGGTTAACTTCCTATAGATGCAGAATTTCAATATAGATATGTTTGGATTCTTTAAAATAACAGTCCTCTAAACAGAGAAACAACTTACAGAATATTACAAATATCTGGGATTCTTAAATTAAATTCTTTGACTAAAATACAGATGGCCGGGTCCATGTATGTAAATAAAATATTATTCAATTTTAGGAGCCACCCAGGGGTCCCAAACTACTTAGGAGTGTATGCTCTAAAAGAGTGCAGCCAGTCACCACACAAAAACAAAGGAAACAAACTCTTATTGTGACAAATCTTCAACAGAATTAGTGTGCATGGAGAGGGAGAAGAGTATTTCTAATAATAGTTTCCCAATAACCCTCCCCAGAATTACCCATACCCTCATGGGCAAATGCACAGCCAAACTGTCAGCCTGAAGCAGGGCCACTGAGCCCCAAAAGTACCTTTTGGCGGGGAAACCACAAAAAAGGGGTTAAGCAGGTCCAAAGAGCTGGAACTGTAGGAGAAATTCAGAATTCAAAGTTACCAATAATGCCTCTCTCCAGCATGTCTCCTCCAAGTTTCCTTCCTAGCATTATCAGGTGCAAATTGGGTCACAGGAGAGCAACAGGCCCTCCCTTCCCTGTTATGTAATCTGCTCTACTCCGCCCCTACTTCCCAGTAGCTCTCCTGCTCAGTAAGTCTGGTTCATGGCATATTGGGACTTGTAATCCAAGGTGGCTGCATGTAAGTGGGGGCGGGAAAAAATGGTGCCAGTTTAGTGCTCTATAGTACTCCTCCTCTTTTCATAGTGACACCTCTGTAACATAAACATAAGGACACAGTTGGTTGTGAGTGCACTTCAGCATTATTTAAATTTGCCTTTTAATTATCTTTATGTCCAGTTTGTGTCTTCAGTTAACTATGATTCAGTCCCATGCATCATATTCTAATGAAATGGGAATAGGTTTAAGTTTCTTATGCCCCACTGATACTTTTAGCCTTTGTAGTTATTGCAGCATGTTGGCATCTCACCTCCAGCAAGCCCTAAAAAAGGAGGATCCCTTCCCTATATCACTCACACATTAGGCTGATGAGGGGTCCAAGAAGACTCACAGAGAACTGACACCATCTAAACAGCATGAACTGTGCCTGATATCTAAGTGAGTGGACATGTACCTCTCCCATTCATGACATTTCACTGTCACTATTATTAACAGTTGCAAATTGAAAATGGGTAAAAAATTATAAGATTGAAAGATTGCTGAAATCTTCCTTCTTTGGTACTTTTTTTTTATTTTTTTTTATAGAGGCATGTTTTATTTATTTGTTTGTTTGTTTTGTTTGTTTATACATGCACTGGGTACAGTCAGAAGCGCGGGAGGGTGAGAGAATTCACCAGAGCCAGAGCGGGAGCAGAACAGGCAGAAGGACCAAGGTACACTGCTGAGGGAGCAGTGGGCAGCAGGAGAGGTCTGCGCGCCATGTGGGACCCTCCTCCAGTGGCCGGGGAGCAGCCGGGGATCGAACTGGCGCCGCAGAGGGCCGCGGGCAGCTTCGCAACCCAGCACTCAACCGCTGCGCGCACTGGGGAGGCCCCTTCTTTGGTACTTTTTGTGGCTAGAATGTGGGTACACATGTGTTGTATTTAGACTTATCCAATATCTAGTGGTACTGGCGTAAGCACATGTTATCCCAATAAATAAAGCTCTCTCCTAAAAAGTTCCAAGAAGCTAGAGACAGGAAAATATTACCTGCTGGTTTACTTAGTCTGTTTTCATGGATTTAAATGAGAAAATTGCTTTCCAATTTTGCCCGTAGACTTTCTCTTTTCCAGTTCTTTGTTCACTTTGCTTCCAGTTATTTTTTTAAAGATAGGTATGGTCATATCATTATCCTGTTTAATTATTTCATTAACTCCCGCTGCAATATTGTAAAAATAATCACACCTTCATGAAGGGAAAAGACCCTCTGGTCTTCCCTAATCACCTGCTAATTCTTATCACCTCCCACCTCCATTGAACTTCCTGTGACTCTCTCAAAATGATATAGTGATTGCCCCAGCAGTTACCTATTCTACGAGATTAAGCATTTTAAATCTAAGCACTGCACCAATAACATCCTTTAGGATGAAGGATTTATCTTAATGCACAAAGCCCTTTAAGAATATCCCTCATTCAGGCCTCCCTGGTGGTGCAGCGGTTGAGCGCCGGGCTGCAAAGCTGCCTGCAGACTTTGCAGCACCGGTTCAATCCCTAGCCACCGGTAAGGGTCCCACATGGCCTGCAGATCTCTCCTGTCGCCCACTGCTCCCCTCAGCAGTGTATTTCATCAGTCTGCCTGTTCTGCTCCCCGCTCTGGCTCTGGTGAATTCTCTCACCCTCCCACGCTTCTGACTATACCCAGTGCTTGTATAAATAAATAAATCTTTAAAAAAAAAACTTTATCTACACAGCTTTAGCTTATGTGTCATATCTAGCAACAGACACACCCAATGCTAGTTAACAATCACTTGTTCCAAAAAGCTGTGCCTATGTATCCAATCTGATAGCCCCACTTCTGGCTTCACAATCACCCTATGCACCCATAGTATAGAATGCATGCATTATTTTTATTCATGAAATCTTTTAAACTTCCTCTGTACCAGATACTGTCCAACATCCTGTGGTCCAGCCACAAGTAATACATCAGTACCCTGCAAACTCAAAAAGGCAGGAGCAGTTTTCCCTCTCCAGGCTTTATTAGTTCAGGTTTTTCTTGCTCTTTGTGGACTATATAGTTCTTTCCAGGCTACTTTAACAGTAATTTCAGCATCACCTTCTACCTGAACCCCAAAATTCTGGAGTGTCTTCAAGTTGTGACTAGGCAGTCAATGTATTCATCAAAGAAGTTTAACACAGCCTTGACCCCAGAGTTTTCTCAGATGTTCACTGAAGACAATTCCTTGGAAGAGAGTCAGCTGCCTTCAACCTATCTCAGAAAGGTTAATGAAGAACCTTGGTAACTTGACTCTCAATCCTAATACCAAGCTCCCTTGCACTTTACCAAAATGTCCACCCCAAGAGCTGGGACTGGTGGCATCATACACTATAAGAAGAAGGGAGTGAGGATAGTAGTGATTGATAGGAAAGAATTGAGCAACAGGCTGGTAAATATCAGATGTCAATACCTCACCCAATTTTTCTGCATCAAGAAGAAATACAGTGGAAGAAAACAGAGATTGAAAAAGTAAAGAGAAAAAAAAAAATCAATGTGGCTGTCATTATTGCCTGTATCATAGTTTCCTGAGGAGAAAAACCATCATGAATAATAATTATGACACAGGGCCAATTTAGTCATAATCTTACCCTAGCGCTATTATTTCTCAATAGCAATTTTAGGATCTTCACACAGCAACTTAGATAAGCTGTTCTGTATTGTGATGGACTGTGTGCCAATATTTTGATACCTCATCATATAAGTTCTGTGATGTCTTTTTTCTTGTGTCTTTCTTTCTAACTCAATTTAGTAACTTAGAAGGAATCATAGTTTGCATTTGAGTGACTTCATTATTCTTTAATTCCACTTTTTTATTTCACCCACAGAAACACTCACAGATCTTGAGTATTGTCTGTATACTTTAGAAGCCTTAAGTCAGTAAGATGAAACCCACAGGAATTTGAAGCAAAGTAACTTGTTTGGGAGGAATGTAAAGAAAACTATTGGGTGATTTTTATATAGGACAGCAAGAGGCACTAAAACTGGCCAAGGACAGTGCCCAAATAGTTTACAGGTCACTGTCTGAGTTCTTCATCCACGTGCCAATTAATTGCAAGACTACTCAGGTTTAGAGAACAAAAAAAAAAAAATGGAATTTATTTAATAAACCAGAGAAAACAGAGTTACTGAGACTGTAACAGGGTGGTCCCCAGGAAAGGGGGAGGTTCCCTGCCCCACCCAAGGGAGGGTGGAACTGAGCAGAAAGAGGAGAAGCTGCAGAAGAGACTGAGAAAGGAAGCAGGATGGAGCCTAGAGACATGTGAAGAAACTGCGCTTGTTTTTTGGTTGTGGACGAGTGACACAGATGTGGGTGAGACCCATGGGGAGGTGACAATGGCAGCTTTTATCTTGATGTTGATTTTGCTCTTTTCCTTCCGGGCTTGTCCGGTTGTTTGTGACCCTTTGCTGTGGGTCCCCACTGGAAGATGCTTTAGACTTGTGGCAGGCTTTGGGGCCTTGCTCTGGGCCAATCCCATATGGATGGACTTTTACCCATGAGGGGACGGGTAACTTTGGGTGCTTGATTTAGAAACTAGATTATTTGCCTTTCCTGTATTGTTTCCTAGTTGTATTAAAGTTCCTTCCCATTAAAGTCTTCTATGTTTTGTGTTGATGCGGCGGATGGCAGAACCCATTTAGAATAGGCAGGTTTGCGGGGTTTGGGCTGCCCCTCTCCCTGTCCTATAACAAGACCACAAATGGCTGTTACCTTACCCGAAGCAGTGTCCAGTGCTTTAAAGACCTATTCACAAAGCTCCCAAAATGGTATCTTCCCGCTACTGAGGATGTGGCACTCCTATCCCAAACAAAAGGTCGTGCTCCCAAGATGGCATCTTCCCTTTCCTTTCAGGCTATAACAGCAGCGAAGCTGGAAACGCTTTCAGTTGCTTGGCTACTTGCAAAGCCTCTGAACTAAGGTTGGCTGCTGGAAGCCTCTTCATGTCCTTCAGAGGCCCACAATAACCTTCTAATTTCAACTGGAATTCTTGAAGATCCGAAAACGCTGAAATTCTGAATACTGATCCCCTGGAGGCTGCTTCTGCAGTCCCTCATATTTCTTATCAGGGTCTCCACCCACCAATACTTTGCTATTTTGCCTGGAGCTATCAATCCTCCCTTCCAGGGGGCGCCACCTGTACCAGTCTTTGGCTTCAACTGCCTGTTACAATTTGGCTAGAGCATAAATATAGCAGGGTGTTTTAACTAGATTTCCTGGAAAATGGGTCTTTATTTTACAACCTTATCTACGAATGGCGGCTTATCCTTCAGCACCCAGCTCATGTCATTGTATTTATTATGGTACCATGATTCTCCTAGTTAATCTTTAAAATAGATGTTTATTTAATAGATAGGAAAATGGATTCAGTGTAATTTTCCCAAGATTACACAGATCAAAAGCAAGATGGAAACTGTCCTGTCTGATTACAATGAATAAGTAAGTTCAAATAAATAAACAACTCACAGACAAGTAAATACCTTATATAGCCCCACAGTGACCATTTGCTTAAGTAACCATATCACTCTTAAGAGAAATCTGGCCTTAGAAACATTCTTTGAATTTACATTTAAATCTTTCTCTCCTCCAGCAGTCAGATAATGTAAATATGGCCACCAAAAGCAATTAATGACATTTATTGCACCTACAAGAAAAATTCTGAAAATCTCGCTCTCATTTATTTAGATTTTTAATTTTTTAAATATATTCAACTTATATCTAGGGAAACACCTGATTCTGTATATAAAGAAGTATCAAATTATAGAATGTTCAAGCTATATGATTACAGATTAACTGAGCATATTCCACAGCTTCCTCACCACACCACACACACACTCTGACACACACTCGTGCACACCCCATTCATGCCTCATTTAAAAGGTGAGGAAAAATGAAGATATAAAGAGTAATGTGATTTTTTTTGACATTTAGGTACCTAGTTAGTGTCAGAATGGAGACTAGAACTCAGTTCACAAAATTTGCAGCCTAGTACATTTTTACCCAAAAGCAGTGCTCCCCCCATTAAAATTCCATGACTGTGGAGACATTGTTTTAATTTGTTCTTTATGCTTCCCATACTTTTTCATTCTTTATGCTTCCTATATATTTTTTTTCATTTTTCTGCATTATGCATGCCTAAATCTATCATCTCTCTACTTAATCATCAAACATTCACTCTCTAAGTCAATTTCTTGACAACCTAATTTTTTGTTTGTTTATTTAAAGATTGATTTATTTATGCATACAAGAGCTGGGGTGTAGGCCAGAGGTGCGGGGTGATGAGAGGATTCACCAGAGACAGAGTAGGGAGCAGAACAGGCAGATCTACTGATATGCAGTGCTGAGGAGAACAACAGGTGAAACTGGAGATGTCTGCTGCGCCATGTGGGTCACCTCCCTGGCCGGCCAGGGAATTGAATTCATGCTGCAGTGGCTGGCAATAGCTTGATAGCACTGTCTTTAACCCCTGTGCCACCATGGAGGCCCAACAATCTAATTTTTAAAAGATGTTAAGAGGAGCTCTCTTCCACTATACTTCTGGTCCTTCTGCTAACTGCACCAGAGCTATCTCAATGTGATTTAATCAACCTGTGAATCTGAAATGCAAGATAGCAGAAAGGTTATCTCTATTACATTGAGCTAAAGGATGAATGTTTAGTAAACACTTATGAGGTGATGACTCTATAGTTTTATGTCAACAGTCATCTGAATATCTGAAATCTTGTAATTTATTCAACATTTCTTTATCCCCTGTCACTTTTCTTCCAGAGGATGTGTGAACTGTAAATAGAAGTAAAAGGAAAACCAAGTTGAAAATTGATCATTTTTTAGGAGATCACCAACCATTATGAAATGCAAGCAGCAGCAGTAGCCATTTCAACAAGTAGAATGCCTTTCCCCTAGGCTCTCCTTTGCTATCTGAGGCACTGTTCACTTAGTTGCTTAACCACTGAATTTCCAGGAATGAGGAGTTACCAATTTTATGTTGCAGTTTGCCCAAAACTCTGAGTTCTACCATACTCTCTGGGCAAAAACTGAAATCCAAACAGCCACTGAAGTTAGTATCTCTAAAGAAACTGCTTCTTCCTCTAAATCATATGAATTTTCTATATAAAATTATTTTTAAAATATGTAAAATTATCACCTGTAGTCAAATAGACATAGCTAAAATTCACTTAGCCACTCACCATTCATTCAGATCTTAACCAAGAGGTGTTTATAATCATATGTGGCCATTTTTTTTCCTTTACCTTCAGCACAATGACAAGATGAAATCAGAAAAAAAGATGTGGCTGTTATTTATCAGTTAGACACCACGTCTGGTGCTTTTTCTAAAGGCTGCTGCTTTGCCGGCATGCCTTGCAGCTGTGGGCTCAGGTCCTGGAAGCAAGCTTGGCAGGCCTTCTATCTCAGCCACTGCTGAAGAGAATAATAATGTCATCAATTAGCAGTAATGCACTAGGAATCACTGTGGTTTTAGAAAACTGAAATTTTCCTGCCTGTGGGTCTGTCCTATATTCTGGTAGAAACAAATGTTCAACTGACATTTACTAGCTAGAGATTGATGGACAGTGTTTTTTCCCATTCAGAAACATAGGTTTGCTTTCTGGTGCCTAGTTTCTTTCTCACTGGAAATCAGAATGTTACTTATGAGCTGTCAAATTAGTTGACACATAATGGGCATAAAATAAATATTTGTGGAGTAAATTTGTTAATAGTAGTGATCATTTACTGAATTCAAGCCAGATGTGCTAGCTATTATAGCATTATCATTTTGATTTTACATATGAGAAACTTAAAGGCAAGAAAGTTACAGAGGTAGAATTCAGAGCCTGAGCTTTTTTCTGCAATATCACCCTGCCTTTCCTAGGGACGTTATGATAAATACCAAAATTAAAAACATATATTAAGGGCCTCCCCTAGTGGCGCAGCGGTTGAGCACTGGGTTGCGAGGTTGCCCGCAGCCTCTGCAGCACCAGTTCTATCCCCGGCCACCAGCGAGGGTCCCACAAAAACAAAACAACAACAAAAAAAACAAACACATATATTAAAATTAAATAAAAATATAAATAAAAAATTAAAAACACGTGTAAGAACACACAGGAATGTAGAGTAAAAAGGCAAACTTGAGCATTGTCTTAGTTCCACTTGAATTCCTGAATGATAATTTTGCTTTGCCCGCTGAGTCTCAGATTCCTTATTTGTAAAATAAAGCTAAGAGTAAGGTCTATTTCATAACTATGTTGTGAGTTACTAAATTAGATAGGTAATTTGTGTAATGTACTTAGCACAGTGCCTGGCAAAATAAACCCAGCATTCACTATTAGCTATGAGTACACCACAATCTAGGTCTTTCCATAGCAATTTGCTTAGTTGCCAATAGACTGACCTATTTCTTCTTAGATAACCAAACAGTAGTATGCATGTATTGGCTGGTAAGACAACCTCCATTGTTATTTTTAAAAAAGTGAAAAAAAAAAAAAGGCAGAAATTTCCAAAATCATGGGCTAAGACACATTCAGGAGAATTAGTAACTCCCAAGTCTTTCTCTACTTCCTAAATCCTCCACTGATTCCTACTATTAGCTACAGGATCATAGCTGCATATTTTACTTCCACCAAAAAATAGACAAAACACTTTGCCTTAGTTCCACAACACAGTTGAAATATATCCACATTTACAAAAGAAACTTTATCTAAGTACTGAAAGAAAACAAAAAGCAAAGTAAATATAAATGATATAACTTATGAGTGTGGTTTTATTAATTTACTTTGTCAATATGCTTTTTACTCTCCTTTTGTAATTGTTTTATAGTTTGTATTGAGTACGTACTTTTGTAGAGTATTTTAAATGCTTAGTGGGAAAAACAGGGTAGTTATAAAAGAAAGAAGATGGAAGGAAGAAAAGGGAAGTAAGGAAAATGAGGAAGGGAGAACAAGATAGGAAGAGAGAACAAGGTAGGAAAGGAGGGAAGTAGAGATGGAAAGAGGCATTCAAGAAATAGTTGTTAAATTGAGTTGAACGGAACTGAAAAATTCATATCCTTTTCTCAATTTTTACATTTTGAATGACAGAATCTCACAGCTAAATTGACATAACTAGATTTTCCACCACCTAATTCTAGCCATGACTTTATTAGTAATCTAGTTGGATATACATATTGGTCATTAATTTGAGTTACCTTTGAAGAGCTCAAATGCATTATGACTTGAACTTAACAAACCATCATATTGATTTTTATAGGGATTCAAGGACATTTCTCTTGAGAGATTTATACATGGTGGGGCCAATGTGACAGGATTCCAGTTGGTAGACTTTAATACACCTATGGTAACCAAGCTTATGGATCGCTGGAAGAAACTAGATCAGAGGGAGTATCCAGGATCTGAGACTCCACCAAAGGTATTTGCTATTATCTTTTATAATTTTTAGTGTTTTCTAAATTGAAGATAGAAAGTTCATTATGCAATTTCTTCTATTAATATTTTGTCAAATGTAGTGAGTCTTAAGAAAGATGCTGTCACTGTGCTCAGTAAGTCCTTAATAATTTATTGATTTCTGTTTAAGAGTAGAGTTGTTCATTATTACTATTACTACTACTTTGCAGGTGGATTTCCATGAAGAAACTATGTTTTTTAAAAGTTTTGTTAACTAAATACTTTAAATGTGAGCAACTGTTGGCAACTATTCCACTCAGATTAAAAACTAATATTTGTACAGTGATTTATATTGGATAAATTGGGAGATTGATAGAAATGTGAAATGTGCAAGCTTCTGCAAAATTTCTCTTTCAAATTAATAGTGTAAGTCAGGTTGTTTAGTTTTTTCCTGACTGATGTCACAGAAGTATGTTACTAGTTTCTGCAAAAGAAGCTAGGAAATATATGATCAAAAGTACATTTTTTTCTCACTTGAGAAGATAGATTATTTTCTTAGATATCATGTAAATGACAGCATAAGAAATTTAGTAGTTTTGAGTGCCTATATAATAAAGCATCATCGTTTTTAACAATTTTTGCTAATCTCTCACTAACAGTGTATTCTAGTAAAACATTGCCAAATATAATAGCCAAATATAATTTGGAATTTCAAACTTAGAAAACTAAAATATAGAGAAAGGAGGTCTCAGCTCTTCCATTTCCTAATTGTAAAATTTTCCCTATTGGCTGTATTGATTTAACCCTCTAATTTTACAGATTAATAAATGTAAAACATTAAATGTGTGTAGATTGGCTGTCCCTAAGTCAGGGAGCAGGTCCATGAAATGCCTGGGACAGAAGCATAAGTCTTGGACAAGCACATTGTCCACTCATTCTATTCTGTTGCTCTCACACTTAGATGATATAAATGAAAGCATAAAAAGTTTTAAGTTATAAATCATCTTCAGGACTAAAGGAAGCTTCAGAAGTCTTTCAGTCTGCCTTTTGCCTGAAAACCAGTCCAGAGATATATCATTCCCAAAGTTCAGTTATATCAAGTGTTAATACACAAAAAGAAAATCGCAAAGCTTCCTTATGAACTCCTTTCTGATCTGCATTGTGTGCTGTACAATATGTTCCCCTCACTCTGTCATTGGTGCATGCAGATTTCCTTGTCCCCTTCCTTAAGAAAAACTATCTCATTTCTTCCTTCCTCACATCTTCTGTTGTCCAACCATTATTTATCTCACCTTTTGTCTATAAACCATCTCTTTAAGATCTTCTAACCCTGGGAGCTTTAGTATCTAAAACAGACTTCAAACTTCTCAACAGTGTGGTGTGGCTCCTTGGTTTAAAAAAAAAAAAAAAAAAAAAAAAACCTCAGTCCATCATTCATCATTGGTCAAGCAGTCAATAATTGAGGCCAAGATCTGGTTTTTACCCTGCCCTAGAAGAAGGTGTTTATTTATATCAGTTCTCTAGATGCCATATTGAAGTTTGAGTTCCTAAGTGTTTCTTGAACTTTAGCAATATAAAAGATATGGAAAAGAATTGCATCCCTTGAAAAGGTGAGGCCAGTTAAACTACTGCTTCGTTCCACTCTCAGCACAATGAATGCCAGTGGCTTTGCCACTTGTCTCCTTTGATCTGCTCCACTGTGTAGTGTCTATTCTTTTTTCTAGTTTGTTTGTTTTCTATATAATGGGTGGCCTTTTAAAATACAGCAAGTGTGTTTCCTCACTTTTTGGTGCCATCTCTTCTCAGTTTTTTTACCCCCTATTGGAAAAGCAACAATATTTTTCTTTTGTTCTCCCTAGATCTTAAAACACATTTTCCCTGGCTCTTCATATCTTTAGTAAGTGCCAGTTGATTCTTGTGTTTATTTTCTTGTCTTACAAAAATGATTTGTTGGCTTCCTCTACTCAGCGATGGCTTGATCCAGAGAGGAGAGGAGGTACATTGGTTTAGCACCTCTGTAACCTTAATTTCCTTCAGCCACCACTTCTGAGGGTGTGTAGCTATTCTTCAGTCTATTCTATCATGTCCTTGAAGAATATATATATAGCAAGACCTCTAATTTACTTAACTCCTAAGGCTTTCTGACAAAGGCTTTTCATTTAGCTCCTCAACCATTGAAATGTTCTTGTTAGAATTTAGAATCTTTATCTTACCCATTTTTTGGTATTTCTCTTTCCTGGAATGCTGGCTGCTATGTATAATGGTAATAGCATTATAATGGTTGTCTAAGTTTACTCTCTAGAATGCAAATTTCAAGCAATTTTCTTCATTTACCAGCGGCAAATAAGGCGATCATCCTCCGCACTCCACAGCACAAAACTGTTCCTAATATAGGCCAAATGCATTAATCATGTAGAATTCATCATAAGGGATTCCTGAAAGAGATAGTGTAGTGTGTTTTTACCCACGATTAATAGATGTGGCTCTGCCATGTGTCAAGAAAATTGTGCCATATTTTTCAAGTGTTTAGGAATTCTCTAATCAAACTCTACCAAAAGTTTTCTCTTACTCTTTGCATTTTGCACTTAAAGAAATTACCCTTTTCTCTTAGTTTTCCATATTTCTTCTCTAAACCTTAGTCACCTTTTCCTGAGGTTATCTTTTCTCAAAAAGAAGCAGAGGCTGGTCACCAGAAAGTAGATGGTATACACTTCCTTTCTCTTCTTCTTTGTGATCCTAGGTTAAGTGGAAATGTACACAAATTACTTAACCTTCCTGTGCGCACTCACAGCATACTATTTCCAAAAAATAAAAACAATCACACTCATTCTTCTGAAGTACTGAAAAAAGCCACACATTTCAAGTCAATAACCATAGATGAAGTCTCAGAGAGGAAGCACCTCTAGGCACTACTAAGCATTGTGAAGGAGGAAAGAGTAAAACATTCCCGCCCTGCTGGGATTCCACCATCGAGGCAGATGGCAGCATTACTGCACTTAGCTCTCCACACATTAGTTGCTTCTATTTGGACAACAAAAACACCTCACATAGAGGGCTTGCTTCTCCCAACTGATGGGAAACTTCACATTTGAATTTCTATTTTTCAAGGTGTGTTTTCTCTTTTTAAATCAGAGTGTAAGATTTGATATACAGTTTTCCAGTCAGTGATAACAGAAATTTTTAAAACGAGTCTATTAATTTAGCTGACTTTCTGAGTGGCTAATGCTTTGTCATAAACCCATAGAGCTCCCAGACTATTCAAGTGAATGATAAGATTTTAACATTTACAATTATAATCCCCTTCATTTTGTTAGTACACATCTGCTTTGACTTATGATGGAGTCCTTGTGATGGCTGAAACATTCCGAAATCTTAGAAGGCAGAAAATTGATATTTCAAGGAGAGGAAATGCTGGAGATTGTCTGGCAAATCCTGCTGCTCCATGGGGACAGGGAATTGACATGGAGAGGACACTCAAACAGGTAACTCACAAATTTATGCAAGCACAATTTATTTCACCATCTTGTTCAAGAAAAAATAAGAGAATAAATGCATCTTGCAAATTGCATTTTAAGATATCAAGCCAATATAATTTTTGAGATATTTCTAAATAGGATACTGGGTAGAATACTGGTGTGTTTGTATATTATGTAGATGCATAGTCAGGATGAACTAGGTTATGCCACAGTAATGAGCAACCCCAAGTCCTGTGGCTTAAAACAATGAAGGAGTATTTTTCCCTCACATACACTGGACTAGGAGGCGCACTCTGCTCTTGTGACCAGGGACCCAAGCTAACAGAACAGCTACCATCCTAGTCCTACCAAGGGAAATAGAGTGACAGGGAAGTTTGAAACTGCCTGGTAATGTTCAGACCTGCAAGTGACACTCATCACATCTGTTCTCAACACATCTGTCAGAAAGAGTCACATAGGCATCACAAGACACAAGGTTTTTGGGAAGTGCAAGCCTACCTTGGTCCAGAATAGCCAAGAGCCAGAAATATTCGGCAAACACTACTAATGATAATTTTAGTAGATATTGCCCTGTAACCTTGGAGTAAGTAATTTGTCTACTTTAGTCTTTTAAAGTGCTTTGGAATGCAATGGGTTAAAAATTAAAAGGAAATTTGGAATAAAGTACATTTGAATATTTTCAAATATATATATTTTTGAACTTCTTATATCTTAATTTTAATATCAGCAAGGAGAAAATACCTATGAAGTTTACATGGTTATTTAGTTCATCAAGTAGATATAGACAAAACTTAAAAGTATCTATAAACAGACCGTATTTCCATTCCTATAAAAATACTTCAATTTGGAGGAAATATTCTGTTAGCTGCAATGGGAACTTTACCATATATGTATACATATTATATAGATATATATATACACGAAATGTATATATTCATTTTCTAGGTGTATAGCAGAATGGCTTTTATATTCCTTTGATATTCCTGCTTATCCCTCGAGCATAAATAACCATTGATTCTCAGTGAGTTGCTTATACTTAATAGTTGCTTATACTTCAGCCTAGCAGATGAAGTGGAGATTTCTATCAGTGAAATGGAAAATGAGCGTGTGTATTGGTTATCTTTTTCTTTCATAGGTTCGAATTCAAGGACTCACAGGAAATGTTCAGTTTGACCACTATGGACGTAGGGTCAATTATACCATGGATGTGTTTGAGTTAAAGAGCACAGGACCTAGAAAGGTGAGTTGCGCAAACTGTTTTCTTAATTTGCATTTGACATTTTGAAGCCGTATAGGTGAAAGATAGCTGTATATTCTACATTATTTTTAAATTTGTTTGATAATCTGTGTGAAATAATCTGATGTGTCATATTGTTATAGAGCAGCCCCGATTTTTGAACGGGTTCCTGGCTGTGGGTCTTCACCCGCGCACTTAAAAGGGACTTAATACTCCACTACAGACACACACAAAAGGTTAATAAAAGGTTTATTTACAAGGGAAAAGGAAATAAGGGAAATGTACAGCCCAGGGAGAAAATAGGGAAATAAAGTCTTTAATGTGTCCTACCCGATCCGCCGACCTGGAAACCCAAAGGCACTCTCAGAGCTGGCAGGACGCTGCGAGCTGGCAGAGAGCCAAAATGGGGGGCTCCCAAAGCCCACGTGTCTGCCTTTATATCAACCTGGTTGCTTAACCCCACCCTCAGGTCCCAGCCACCTTCCCTTTGGTGGTGATGGGATTGGAGTTCCCAGTGTCTTTGGCTTTGGCCTGTGGTGGGGGTGGAGTCCACAAAGCCTGTATGGAATTAGCTTTAGGACATCCTTTTCCCCCTAACAATATAATTCACAATCAGTGGTGTGCCAAAGCTGAAATAAACTAACTCTTGCACTGTTCATATCCTTTTTCCAAAATGGAAGCAATATTTCTTTAAAGGCTTGGCAAAAACAAAATTTACTCTTCAGGAAAGCACAGAATGCAAGTAAGAGACATACTAACTTCCATGTAGTTATTTATGAAATCATTTAAGAGAGAATAAAGAAGACAACTTCTATGGGTAGGCATATTTAGGACAAGGTGGATATTCATGAAGTAATCCTATGGGCATTCAAATAAGCAAAGGAGTAAACAGGTGGAAGATTAGAGAATTAAGGTTGTTATTAGGCAGAGGAGGGAGAAAAACACATAAGACTCTCCATTAAGTTAAGCCAGGGAGGTTGTTCAGGAGGCTACAGGTGCCAGATAGTTGGGATCTGGAAGGTAACTCGTCTTAAGATGTAACTAGGTAGGGCCTCCCTGGTGGCACAAAGGGTTAAGCACAGCACTATGAAGCAATCTGCAGCCTCTGCAGTGAGGGTTCAATCCCTGGCCAGCCAGAAGGAAACCCACATGGCAGAGCAGACCTCTCCTGTCTCACCCGCTGCTCCCCTCAGCAGTGTATTTCAGTCAGTCTGTCTGTTCTGTTCCCCACTCTGTCTCTGATGAATCCTCTCACACCCCTGCAATCTCTGGCCTGTACCCCAGTTTTTGTATGCATAAATAAATAAATCTTTTAAAAAAATGTAACTAGGTAGATTAGCATACCAACATCCAAAAAGTACTCTATTTATAATGGGACCATACAATCTTACCATAGTAATTGGTTATAAACATTATCACAAACTCATTTTTTTTTCAACATTCATTTTTCTAGGATAAGGTAGGAGGCTCAAGGAAAGAGGTGGTCAAGTTATCTAAAAACTCTGTTTTGACCCTTGATTTCATCTACAGAAACTTTCCCAAATATACTTTCTTGTGTTGATGTAGTAGTGATACCTAAAATTATGAAATGTCTGCTCTGTTCTAAGCACTGGACATGTATAATTCAGTTCTCACAACAGAAGTATAATATGAGCACTATTATCTCCCCTTTTCACATAAAAAAATTATGGTGTCCACTAACTTGTTATTATTTATCCAATGTTTGTAAGTGAAACAAAGATTTTAATTCAGATGTGTCTGACTCCAGAGCCTTTCTATAGCATTTGCCACGTGAGGAGACCCTGCTCTGAAAGAGCTTATTTTCTAATAGGGCAGAATGCAGTAAGTTCATATAACAGTTAAGGAGACAGTGAAAGTTGCATGTAGATGTTCTAAAGAGGTTTCTTCCAACTGGAGGAAAACAAATCTAGGAAAGCTTCCAGGAGGAGGTGGTATTTAAATTTTGCCTTGAAGTTAAAATTTGAGTGGACAGAAATGGAAAGGGCAAGAACTTGGAGGCAGGACTGTTAATACTATATATGGAAAATGGCAGACTTCCTGAGTTGTGCTTTTCTCTGGTCTCTCATGGAATATGCTCCTGGATATGCAGGAGGAGAGATTTGGAGCTTACATGAAAACCATTTCTAGTTTTTCTGCCTCTTGGTGGTATCTCCTCAAGTGCAGCCTCCAGGCTAAACTGGAGCCTCGCCTGACCTACATAAGGTCAAAAAGAGATGGATGACAGCAGGGAAACCACACTGTATTGTTGCAGAAATAAATTCTAGCCTTTTATCCAGGCAGGGGAAGAATAAGCAGTATTTCAGGAATGGTGAAGTCTGGAGGAGCTTTATTATTCATGCATGAGGTCCCAGACCTGGCTAGCCCCTTAAGGTGTGAGCACCAGTCTAGGGACAAAGGGTTTCTTTTATACATAACTAGATTACATTGATAACATTGGTCAGTAAGCACAAAAGTTTGTGACAAAAGACAGGTATTCAAAGATGCCCTGGGAGATCAATCAACCTGGAGGCTGTATGGCCCTGTTAAAATGTGACCTCCTTTAGGTAATCTCATCTAGATCAGCTTTAGAGAGGCAAAACTTGTTGTTTACATTTACTTTGCATTATTAACTGCACCTAACCTGTGACTCTTTTAGCAGGAAACAGGAAAGATTTCATTTGATTAGCGGTTCCCTTTCAGTATGAGGGGCTCTGGTAGGGACACTACCCACACAAAGGAATAAGGCATGCTCCCCGGAAGAAATCTAGGGGGCTCCATGTAAGCACCATTTTTACTCACTCTGCCTGCACACAGCCAGTAAGAATGACCTATTTTAATCAAGTTCCCTCTGCTATCAGTAGACAGAATACTCTACAGACCTCCTAAAAATCTGGTAACTGGTGGACAGAGGTAAAACTTCCCTGCCACAAACCAGAGCTTGTAAAATCAGCCATGTACACATATGTTTTCTAAAATGCAGAAGACAGTTTCAGATTTCACAAAACATTAAGTACAAAGAGTAAAATGGCTTGTCTATAATAGAAAGAATAATGGAAAAAGGAAACTGGTTATAGCTAGTGGCGGTAACAGGTGGGCTATTTATAGTACTGAGTCTCTTCATGACCTAATGAACCACGATGGTAACAAAAAGTATGGGTTTTTGAGGGGAGAGTTAAAGAGTAAGTCGAGAACTTGATAAACAGTATGTCTTCATATTCATCTGACACCCATCTAAGGCTGTAAAAGAAATATGAAGTGTGAAACAGTGTATACTCATCTATCTTCATTTTTCCAAGGCAGTGATCAGCTTTGGCATTCTGGCAGGAATACGAAACTTAAAAATGAGACACCATGAGAAGCACACACTGCTGAAAGTAGGCAATATGTCTGAAAGGCAAACCATCCTTCTTGTAAATAGAGCACTTGCCAGCAAGGGAGCAGTCTTTGAAAATAGATCAGAGAGTCAGCCCATCAGTTTGTCTGACTTCTACAAGAGGAAAACTGATTGAGTGTCTCATTAAGCAGAGCCCATAAGGCTCTTTCTGAAGCCCCATCTCCTAAAGATGGTGGAATCTTCTTATCATTCCAGTAACCCTCAGGGACACCAATAGGCACACTCCAGCACCGGAACTGCAAGGTTTCAGGAATTTTTAATTGTAAAAATTATGTTTATTGAAAGCAGGCTATATGTTAGACACAATAGTGGAAAATTTAAGTGCATTTTTATAATCAATGCACACAACAATCTGACAATAAGATTTATATATCTCATTTTATAGAAAAGTAAGGCCTCAAAGAAACTAAGTAACCTGCTGTTGGGGAGAGTTTCAGATCTCAAAGATGCTGGCTTCCACCAAAGAGAAGAGGTTTCGCTCACAATCAGGCTACTCATATAATCACAATATAATTGTGATTTTATTGGGGGAAATTCACATGGCAACAATATAAGCGTACAATTCAATTGACAGTAAAAGAGGAAAGGATAGGTACTGCGAGGGAAGGTTCAGAAGATGAGTATGAGAGAGATGGTGTCTGGAACCTGGAACTCTCTTTGGAACAGTGGACCTGCTTCCCCTTTAAAACCTTCAGTGACAGATGCATAATCTGAGAAGGCTTTGGAGATCTCACCTACAAAGTGTCTCAGATTGGCTTAATTCAGCTCTTGTCTATATCCTGCTTACAGAGGCTTGGCCCCTAGGCAGAGCCAGACTTTTATCCTTCCTTGCCTCCTGTGTCTCTTTATCAATGCCCTGAAACTGCTTTTTAACTAGTTAAGTCTTTCCCACCTCTCCCTCAGCCTGGATCAATACAATGCCAATACATATATCTCCTGTTTAGAGGTGTTCATCTAGAAAGAGGTGGGCTGTGATGAAAAGCAAGGCGCCTCACCTAACTCCAGGGCTCACTTTTGACTCTGAGAAAAGATTATCAGTTCCAAGTCCCATAAGGGTTCTTTTTAGTGCTGGTATGAACAATAAGCCAACTTTTCAGTTCTGCTCTCCAAGGTACCAACTTTGAGTGCAACAGGGGCAATCTGTGCATTTCAAGCAGAGTCCACCATTAATAGAGATGATTATTCATGTGCCAAATGATAGTTATGTTTGCACACTATTCACCTGGAGAAATCCAAACAAACAAGTAAATGCTTTCATAGTTTTGCTCTAGCACTACAAAATTTCTTTCATCCAATTTCAATCTCTAGGAATATACCTAGTTTTTTGTCTGAGTAAATGAGATCAGAGGGAAGAGTTGTTAGTAAACTGTAAAATGTGAAGAACTAACGAGAGAAACTCCATTTCATGTGAGGGACAAGGGCCAATATTTAAGATTACTTTCTTTAGAAAGTTGTCCCCTCTGTCACTGTCCGTCCCGTCAGGGCCTACTTTCCAATAAATTCATGGCTCATGTGAGATCTATCACTGATCTATCATAGTCATTGTTTTGGGGAATAGATAGTGATAAACTCACATGTTGTTTTTAAATGCAAAATGTCAGTCTTGACAACATCTGAGAACTCTCCAGGATATGTCCCAGCTCTGTGGTTTATCTGTTATGGGAAGTCATAAATAAGGAAAAATTGCCTTTCCTGGAGATTAGGCTGCTGAGATCTGTAGTGTGGGTGCATTTTAATGGAATGCTAAACTGGAAAACCTGTTTTCTTGTCATGTAGCTGCCATGTGGAAAGGAGAATTAAATACAGGAAACAAGTGACATGGTAGTTTGTTTTTTTTTTTAAAGATTTATTTTTATTTATTTATACAAGCACTGGGTACAGTCAGAAGTGCGGGAGGGTGAGAGAATTCACCAGAGCCAGAGCGGGGAGCAGAGCAGGCAGGAGGACCGAAGTACACTGCTGAGGGGAGCAGCGGGCGGCAGGAAAGGTCTGCGTGGCATGTGGGACCCTCCTCCAGTGGCTGGGGAACAGCCAGGGATCGAACCGGCGCTGCAGAGGCTGCGGGCAGCTTCGCAACCCAGCGCTCAACCACTGCGCCACCAGGGAGGCCCGACATGGTAGTTTTTTAAAGTATATGTAGGATTGAGGGGAGGATGCGGCTCAAAGGCATACTTGTCTTTAAATGAAATTTTTCACTGATTTTTTTAAAAGATTTATTTATTTATGCATACAAGAACTGAGGTATAGACTGGGGTGCGGGGTGGTGAAAGCATTCCCAGAGACAGAGTTGGAAGCAGAACAGACAGATCTACTGAAATACACTGCTGAGTGGAGCAGCGGGCGAGACAGGAGAGGTCTGCTGTGCCCTGTGGGTTAGCTCTCTGGCCAGGGATCAAATTCGTGCTGCAGTGACTGCCGAAGGTTGATAATGCTTTGTCCTCAACCCCACTGCCACCAGAGAGGACTCTTTACTGAATTATTAAATAGCTATAAGTAGATTCTCATGGACAATTGAAAATAATTGCTGAGTTGATACTCATAATTTCAGATCAAACCAGTATAGTGAGTTAAATTAATGAAAATAATTTTCCTCATCTGTTATCGAATTAGATATGCAACATTTGTAAATAATACAGTGCTTCTTTCTGATATGTTAATACTTACTTTATTTCAGTATGTTCACAAATATTAATATAATAGTGAAGAAACTTGGAGGGAGTAAAAAGGACTTCCAAAACAAATTACAACAAGTAGTGAATACCTAACAGAGAGCAATTACACATGTTGTGGGTTTGCTTGTTTGTTTTTCACAAACACATTTTGGCAATTACATCCAGAAACTCAAGAAAGAAGTTTGGCAAGTTTTACATCAACAACTATTTGGGAAGCTGTGTAACATAACAGTAACGTAAATAGACTTGCTGTCGTATGGACATGAGTTTTGAGTACTGGCCCCACTAAAGTATAACCTTGCATAATTTATTTAACTTCTTAATGTGAGTACTCAATTCTCAATTAAGCAAGATAATAGTACCTACCTCTGTGTATAAACCAAAGTGCACGAAAAAACATCACATATTGTGTTTGCCACAGAGACAGCAGTCAATGGTAATAGTAGTCATTACTATCACTTAATGGTCTGCATAGACAAAGAAACTAAGGGACAAAGGACCTCCTTGGACTTTACTACTTTGTAAATAGCTTAACCAATTACTTAATATCTTTTATGGAACAGTGTTTTGTTGTTTTTTCTAAATGAGAATGTAATGTGAGGTTTTCAAAATAAAAACACAAATTTAAATGTTTGAAAGGGAAAATATCATTCATTAATACTCATCTCTGATGCATTTAGCCTTTTGGAAATGGTAAGATTGGTACCTAGTGGTTAATCCAAAAATGATTTCGATATTCCTTTACAAGTCTTGGTTATTTGAAAATAGCTCTTCCATATCCCTTTTGTAAATCTCCCTCCTCATTTTACCCTATGACCTGTAAAGTTACTGAAAAAATCACATAAAGAAATTTAAGAGGATGCCAGTCAGTCCATCAGGAGAAAGAATCAAAGAACCAACATAAATGATATTCTATATGTATTTATATTCACTTTTAAATGACACATTCCCGATGTCTTTTGACTGCTCTGTGATCGTAAATTGTATAATTGCCATATGTGTAACCAGGCAGTATGGTAAATATAAGGAAAACTGGCTCATCCTCAATTAAGAGAATTTCCAGACACTTTTATATCCCTCTTTGTTCCAATAAGAACTATAGGAAATGCTTCTAAAACGTGTTTTCAATGATTTTCTCTGTTTGTAGGTTGGTTATTGGAATGACATGGATAAATTGGTTCTGATTCAAGATGTACCCACTCTTGGCAATGACACAGCAGCTATTGAGAATAGAACAGTGGTTGTAACCACAATTATGGTAAGTTTTGGTCTATGCTTTATGTTTTTCCGTTTTGTTCACAGGCAATTTTAATTCCCCAGCTAGGTGACTGGGAGGTAATATCCTCCACTTAGCATGGTGATGTGTGTGTTGTGGAGGCTTTGAATAGGTTTGTCCTGAATGCTTCTATTTGTATTATTTTTGTTGCCTTGTTTTCTTGGAAAAATGTTCAGATTGGAAAAATAGAGACTGTCATATTCTAGTTGTATGAAATGTATGAAATGCTAAGACTCTGAAGGATAAAATGGTGAACATGAAAAAATTCGACAACCAATCTCATAAAAATATCTAGTAGTAAACCCCATACTATTATTGTTCTGCTTTTTAAAACATCAATGTAATAATGTTTAAAATTATAATTTTCAGGTAGTTTAATCACTGGATAATTATTTTGTATTGTCTGTCCATAATAGTGAAGCTATGAATGTGAAGAATTTAATGAGCATGTTTTATGCAACTGAACGCTTTAGAAAGGAACTTTTAAATCTATATTTAATGAGAAAAGGGTTTTGTGCACCGATTGTTTTTCTCTCTGACCAGTGACAAATACATAATGTATTTTATTGGATTTCTCCTAAGAACTAAGAAAAATCTGATTGCTTTTTTCAGTCACATCACAAAATGAAAAATACTCTAAATTTTAGTGCTGCTTTTCCAAAGAGATTCTCATAAAATTGCCTTTCAAATGATAGGATACCTTATATATTTTTCTCTTGTAAAGTCAAACATGCCCTTTAGAGTTAATTCTAGTCAAGGAGATCAACAATCGGTGACCTTTTCTATCTAATTTAAAGTTATTTATCCTCAGCTCACTGTCTCATTAGGCAGAACATATTTTTAATTATTTATGATGCCCTTACTCTAAATAAAATGGAAGTATTTTATGTAACTGAGTTTTTAGCTTGTGTAATTTTAGTTTTTAGGTTTTTGGTAATGTCAAATTATTCTCAAAATTAACATTAAAATCAAAGTATGAAAATGCCAGAGCGAAACTTCCATATATTGCAATTCATTTTATCTGTGTTGCATCACCAGCTAGCAATTTAATGTTAATCTGCCAAACCTTGATCAGAACTTTATGATTTTAGAATGCAAACCAGCCAACAGCAGTTCTATGTAAGAATGAAAATATACATACCTTCCAACTTAATTTTGTAATATTTGCATGGGACTTGAAAAGCAATATATATATTTCTTTTCCTAAAAAAGACACAGTAATGGAAAGTCATACTTCAGTACAGTCCTCCTCTTTTCAGCCTCTGATGAAGAATCCTATTTTAAGAAATTGATCAAGAAAGAAATGAGTTCCACGCGGTTCGACCATTCCTAACTAAGGCGCGAGTCTCGTTCTACGGGGTAGTAAATTTAAGCTAATTTTTGATGTGGGATTCTTCCTGGATCACCAAACTCTGGACTACCAGAAAAAAAATTTTAAGTTCTGTGACTTTTCTGAGATATTAGAACAAAGAAGAAATAAACCTCATCTTTCTCAAAATAAATACTTGTTGAAAAAGAATCACTTAGTGATTCTTACATTAACTCCCGTATCTTGAAATGAGGTCATTGTACATAAATGATGAAATTATATATCACTCTTAATTATAAGGATAGATTTTCTAGAAGTAATATCCATGAATTTGTGTGTTTGATTTCTGATATAAACAGTTGTTTTCTTTAAAGTTTATTTTTCCAAATTTTGCCTGTTCACTGTGAAATAAAGTGTTTTAATGTACATTATAGATAGTATGTATAGACTCTCCTTTCCACCCCTGTAATTAAAGGGGTTGGAGATATAACTCTTAAAACCAAAATGCTGAATAAATTTTGCAAGCATGTCTAGTTTTCAGGGAGCATGCTATCAAAAAAAAATAAGTTAAAATGATGGAAAAATCCAACTGTTTCCTAGATAAAGAATATTCTGTAATGTTATCTGTTGTTTGATGGTGATATCATCAATATTTTGCTATCAACATAGTGTATTACTAGTATCTGTCCTTTGTATGAATATGTTATCTTCAGATAAATAATACCTCTGTTTCTTTGCAACTGCATAATCATTCAATAATTCAAAAAGATAAACTAGAAACCTTTCTCTGAAATTGTTCTTTGTATTTGCTTTTTTTGAAAATGGTAACCTGGGACCTATGGCATCTCCACCATCTCATTCATTCTGAGAAAACCTTGATTCCTTTCAATGAATGAGACATTTGCACCTGTGTGTAATAATCCCCAAATTTAATTGAAAACTCCTCACACAGATGGAACTGACTAGACATTGTTACCATGTGCAAGATAGACATCTACATAACAGAAGGCTGAGTGTTGCAGCCCTGAAGTCATTCATTCTGATTGAAATTGATATGGCCTTGCTTGTTTCCCCATTTGTCTTTCCTTTGTGTATGTTGTTATTTATATGTTGATACACTGTAATGATATATGCTATTATTAAATAAAATTGATTGAGAAATTCATTTATTCATTCATAAATATTTATTAAGCGTCTGCTATCTGCTAGGCACAGATATAAGCCCTGGGGATATGTCAGAGAACAAAACAGACAAAAATCCTGCACTCAATCAAACTTAGATTCTAGTGAGAGAAACAGACAAGAAACATAATAAGTGTAGATGTAGCTATCATTCTTAAATAAAATGTGACTAACTTTGCACTATTGAAATTTATTTTTCTTATAATAGTGTTTTGTCTACCTATAATTCAATCTTCATCTTAGTAACAGATTTATTCTATTTGAATATAGTCATGCTAAATTTAACTTAGCTGAATCTAAATAAAAAGTAGAATTGACAATATCATCACCACAGGACTGTAGTCACGACTACAAAATTGAAAGGTCTAATGTTTTAGATTCATATACTCATCATTTTTCATCTTTGAAGTCTAGTGGCTTTATAAAATCTATAAAATTTATAAGAGTGATCATGGCAATTTAATTTTTTGCCTTCAAAATACTAGTTTTCTTAAACAACCTAAGGAAGCCACATCTGTGCCATGTGGTTTGAAAAAGTGAAACAGTTGAAGAAAAGGTAGTTTGCTATAGACCTTAGGTAGAAGTGAAGGTGTTGTTTTCCTTTGTAAACTCGCTAGATTCTTTGCTGAACGCTCTGGGAAAAGTGATAATGCAGTGATTTTCAGTCAAGTCATTTTGTCAAATACTTACTAAAGAAGTTACATGATGCTAATGTTTCACTACTCAACTAAGAAACTATTTCTTACCATCCTGTACACATAACAATCCTTGAAAAAATTTTTCTGTAAATCCATATTTTCCTGGTACAATGTCAGAATTATGTTACAAACTTAAAACCAATTGTACTTACTACTTACCACACTTGATCTTTCCCAAGGTTACTTTTATAACTTTCTATGAGATGTTTGATATTTTATCTTCTCTATATAGCATTTGTAGATGTACAATGCATAATTTGTGCATATACAATGACATACATATCCATATATATGTAACATGTATAATGTATATGTAAATATATAGAGAGAAAATGAAGATATATTTATTTTCTTCCTTCAACCAAATATTAAATCCTTCCAGTCATAGATCTCCTCCAAAGGGCTGATAACTCCATTAATTCTTAAATAAGTTATTTGGAATAAATTAATATCACACTGTTATTAAACTTACTATTTTTTTCTGAATCAATAACATTTTAATTTGTACTTTAAAGAATTTTATCCATGGAATAAATTATCTACAAACATTAAGATTCACTGAAGTAAAGCTAATATCTATATAACAAATAACTTTGGTTGATACTACTTACTTTATTTTTTTCTCAACTGTAATTTTAATAATTATGTTTGTGATATTTGGAAATCTTAAAGTCTAACAAGTATCTTGTTTTAACAGCTTCATTTTCCTAAATGTGAATAATCCAAAAAAAGTTTTCTCAGCAGAAAAACTATACTTTATTGATTGAAAATCATCTTAATTCATTCACACTACAATTTCATAAGGAAGCCTCCATGTATTTTTTTCCTAAATAGTGCAGCAGATATAGAACCTATATGTAGAAACACTTGGTCTTTTCTTTGCTTCTAGTGGCCTCAAAAAAATAAACAAAACTGTTAAATCTGCCCGAGTGCACAGTGTTTGAGGAATTCCCTATGAACAAATTATCAGGTTGAAGATGGGGCAAATGAGGAAGATGAAGAGTTGAGGACTCACTACTCATTTGTATTTGACCTGAAAGGAAAACAAAGAAAGAAGCACTCAGGTAGAAGTGAGCAACCATGATGCTTTGATGCTCCACCTCCTTGAGTGTGATCCTCTTATTTCTTTTCTGCCTCAGACACCAATCATCTCAATCTCAACAATTGTGTTTTGCCACTAGTTATGCTAAAGTCAGCTAAATCTCTAATCAACATCTTCAGTAAGATGAAGTTGTCTAGCTTTGTTGATTTGTTTGACAGGAACAGGAAGACCAGTGGATCCCTGCTATCCAAAAAAGCAATTGAAAAAAAATGAAAAAAGACACTAAATACATTCTTTACTCATCTATACATAATCATGTATTCTCAAAAGCGAGAACTGGAACTTGTTAATAACATTCCTACTAAAGACCTCAATCAGAAATGCTAACATAATTACTTTGCAGTGATATTCCTATTTAGGAAGCACTGATAGACCAGAAAATCTTTTATTTATGGAGGATCTTGGAAAAACTTTATCTACATTGTTTACTCAAGATTTCATGTGAAGTTTTTTCACTGAAATACAGAAACTTAACTTTAGTCTTGTAATGTTTCTTAATAAATCATATTGAATCTTCAATAGTGCAATTTTGATAGAAACAAAAGTAGCCTCAAAAAAATCTCTAAATATTTCAAAATAAGGTTCAGCTCTCACTTTGCTAGTTCTCTGAAATTGAACAATTTGCTTAACCTCCCTGAGCCTTCAGTAGGAAATGCCTACTTCAAAATGTCAGTGTGAAAAGTGAATGAAATGACACAATGAAAGGACTTAGCATTGTACCTGACACTTGTATAACCCCTAGTCCTAGCAAACAGTGTGGTACACACTGGATGCTTAATAAATGTTTGATTAAATAACAGTGTAGAGGGGATTTATCAAATTAGATGATAATATTAGCAATAGAAACTCTTATACAAGCTAATAGGGTTACTTGGGGGCTAAAATACATGTGTTCAAATATTCCAGACATTTTAGAATTGATCTTCAATCTCAGGACCAAAGGTGAGCCCTAGCTCTACCACTTTTGAAAATTTTTAAACTTGTTATGCTTACAGTTATAGATGGTAACCATATAGCCATTTCAATTAGAAAGATAGGCATTTATAAATATGTCATTCTTGCTCTCTTCTACAATTAGTCCATATTTTAACTAGCTATTCTAGTAAGAAAACAGGAGAGAAATGAAAGGATTGGCTTATTATAGCTGCTAATATTTTATAGTATATCTTAGAAATTAACAGTGCTTTACAGCAACTTGCTATTTTCATTACCATATTAATAATTTCAAAACGCTTTATAGTTGGAGAATATTTTAGTGACCTAATTTCATCTATTTAAAAAAGGGACAGTTATCTTCACTCTATAGGTGGAGAAACTTTCTTTGCCCAAGTCTAGGGTTACTCATCAAATTCAATGAAGTGAGAGAGTTCTGGGTCACTTGACCATGTTAACTTATGGTAGGATGTAAGAATACAATACCCAATCCTGGACCAATCCTGGACAATTGTGCCTATATAATATTTAAAGTTTACTTATGGGAAATTCAATTGTCATTAAATTTATTAAGTTTTTGTAAAAATAGTTCCTATATTAAAATA
>NW_023604953.1:0-30232 GCF_014898055.3 Talpa occidentalis
ACTTTTGTAATGAGTTATGAATGTTTGAATTCCTACTACTGATCTAGTATAGATTCTTGTTCCTAACTGGTTCATTGTTCAAGTCAGGACCAGTAACCATGTGGCAGAGTCAGAAATTATTTCTTCAATAATCTAGAACATACTTCTAGAACACTTGCACTTTATTTACTATTAGCTTGGTGACCATAATATTTACAAATTGTTAGCTTTCTTATACATTGTGTTAATTTCTCTAAAAGCATAGCTTTAGGTAGTTATCTCTGTGACCCAGGACTGGCCAAGCATCACCCAATAGTCAGAACTTAATGAAATACTCACGCTGTGTTGTACAAGACTCTCTCCTTATATAAGACCACATGTCTGATCTAGTCACCTACTTTCTAAATAAGTACTGGTAAGACAACTCTTGCCACGTGTCTGTTTATATCAGACACAGTCAGAAAAGACCTCTTCTTGAACCCCCAACTCAGTATCTGGTGCCCTGCGCCTGTGTACAAACTCCAGAGACTCAACGCCTGAATATTGTATCCTCAAGACATTAAATTCCTTCATTCCTCATTGCTGCAATTCAAAAACCTACTGAATCCAAGATAACACTGAATGTTTCTCTAAAGTTTAATTTGACCACATTATCATATCTTCAAATCTTTTAACTTAAATTGTTTGAAAGGCTATCAATATGGTCAGCAGTAAAGGTAAATCTGAATGGCAAAGCAAGATGAGGTACTTTTAAAGTGCATGGAGAGTTTTAAGCATCTTTGATCATCACATTAATTTGAATAAATCAGAAGGAGAAAGACAAATACCAGATGGTGTTATTTGTATGTAGAACACAAAGAAAGAAAACTAAGGGTCAGCTAAAGGCAAACCGATAAGCCCTAGAAATCTAACTGTGGAACTGAGGCTCTCAAAGGGGGAGAGAGAGGAGGAACAGCACCCCAAGAAGAGAGCTCAATGGACTATGGTGGAAGACTCTGGCTGTCTTGATGGTGGGTGTGGTATGGTAAGACCTCTAATTCATATACAAAGCTGTACACCAATGTTAACTCAATAAAGAAAAATAATAATACTGGGGAAAATGCCTTTAAATAATTGTTTATTTTCAAAGTGCCAGGTATTCAAAGGAATGTTAATCCCACATGTTTCATTAAATATTCAACCACAAGGGCCTCCCCGGTGGCGCAGCGGTTGAGCTCTGGGTTGCGAAGCTGCCTGCAGCCTCTGCAGTGCTGGTTTGATCCCCGGCTGCTCCCCCCCACGGAGGAGGGTCCCACATGGTGCACAGACCTCTCCTGCCGCCCGCTGCAACCCTCAGCAGTGTACTTCGGTCCTTCTGCCTGCTCTGCTCCCCGCTCTGGCTCTGGTGAATTCTCTCGCCCTCCCGCGCTTCTGACTGTACCCAGTGCATGTATAAATAAATCTTAAAAAAAAAATAAATATTCAACCACAAGATTTCATAAACTTGTCCATCCTATGAAAAAGTTATTGAAAATAATCTAAACTAGGGAATTGATTCACAGATAAGTTACATAGGTGGTTTAGGGAGACATGTTGCCAACAGATTCAGTTCTCATCTTTGGAAATTACGTAAGTATCAAACTTGGATTTAGTTTACTCCAAACACTATTTCAAACTTCCCAACTAATTTTCTATGAATACCCTAAACAATATTGTAGTGGATTATTGCATAAATTTTTAAAGAAATTTTGGTTTAATAAAACAAAGTCGAGGTACAGATCTTTTCCTCGGAAAGAGATGTTTACTTCTTGACTACAAACCTCAGTTGGGGTAGGGAGAAAGACAGGAAAGGGAGGAGGGAGAGAGAGAAAACATATTTGTCTAATTATTTTGCTCGAGCTCACACATATTTAACCATTATGTTTGTAATTATCAATATACGATATGACTGAAAGAGTCAAAACAAAAAAATAGATTCACTGGCATATTTTGATAGAAAATAGCCTTATAATGACAACACTATCATACTTCAAGGATTAGCTGTTATATAATAGAAAATAAGAACAGATTGAACTAATTTAATAATGAAAATCTCTGGTTTTCTGTGACTCGCTCTGATCTTGCAACACTTCTGAAATACTCATTTCACCTAAAAAGTAAAACTTGACTATTAACTTCAACAATTACTGTGGTTCCTCCATCTCCCCTGGTATATAACTAAGGTGTTTCCAAATCACAGCTCAAGATGCACCCCCTAATTAAATTCTCATTTACTTTGACAACTGCAAGTCAGCCACCACAGATGCTCCAAAATTGTGACTTATTATTTTCAATAAGATACTGATCACTACTTTTTAAACACATTAGTCACAGAGCATTTTCCCTGTAATTGTGAAATATCAAGCCAACAGGAAGGACTTATATTAAAACACTAGCATGGACTCAAAACTTTTCAAGGAGATGAACACTCAAAGCCATTAAAGACAAAATGCCCTATCAATTTGAATGACAATAATAGCTTGGCACATCCATTAGTGCATTAATACTACATGAAGCCATTACATTGTTTCCACATATCTATTAATACCCTGTTTCCACATATCTATTAATATAATTAGTGATAATATGGAGAGACTTCAATAAACCTGAAACCTTAAAATTGAAAAAATTTAAAGAGGATTATCTTTGGGAATCAACCTGGTAGTTCTTACTTCTTTTCTTCTTCAATGACAATAAAGCGATGTCAGCGTGAAACGGTCACCTTCCAAATGCATATAATGATTAGCTGCACAATCAAAGACATCGTGGGAGCTGAGCTGATAAAACATCTTGTCCAGGTAAGGGTTATAGTTGGAGGAATCAACAATTGAGTGGATTTGTATGTCCTCTTAATCACTTATTTTCATTATGACCCACAATAAGTCACTAGAAACTCCCCTTAAGCTTCCTATCTCCTACAGTAGTTACTGCAGTTATAAACCTGATTTTAGAGTTTAGCACATGGCTTAGAATGTTAGCAACTCTTAATAAATACTAATTATTTATAGTATTACTACCTCTGAAAGTCCTCACAGTGATCTCCAGAGGGGTAGACTTATCTCTACTTTGTTTTAAAGTAAACTGAATTTGGGTCCTGCATACACAGATAATACAGGGCAGAGCTGAGAGCTGTCATTAACGAGATGTGCAGTATTAAGTAAATTCTACAACAATAACATTTTTTCTTCATTTTATCAATGTGTCTTTTCCTCTCTGACACCTCCCTTTTGTTAAAGGGAGACCTCCCTGGTGTTGCAGACCTCCCTGCTGGCCAAGAGGCTAAGTCTCAGCACTATAAACCACTACAGCCTGAGTTACATCCCCAGACAGGGAGCTCACCCACCTGTGGTGCAGCAGACCTCTCCTGTCTTGCCCGCTGCTCCCCTTAGCAGCATATTTCCATAAATCTACCCCTTCTGCTCCCCACTCTGTCTCTGGTGCATCCTCTCATGCCCCGCCCCACCTCCCCACACACACCTCTGGCCTATACCCCAGTTCTTTTACACACACACACACACACACACACACACACACACTCACACAAGACACACATTTGTGTTGGACCATGTAGGTAGGCTGTCAATAGGGAGGTAAAGAAAGGTATCAAAAGAGATGGGGCATCTGTACAGAGTATTTATACCAAGTGGCTGGGATGTCACAATGCCTGACACTCTTATTTCAGTTTCATCCCAGATGTTAAAGCTGAAGGTGTCATGTTAGACAGCAAATCTTAGAAATGACTGGGTTGCTTTAAATCTAACTTGTGATCATTTGTCTCACTGGTGGTTTGGTTTCATAAATTGGAGACATGTAGGACTTGCCCTTTGTGCTTTTGTTTTGGCTTGACCTCTGCTATTCGCCTTATTTCAGTTCTTGAAATTGTTCCATCTTCATATTTACAGCCTTGAGGAGCAAAGATTCAAGACCTCTAAGAGTCAAAGTCACTAAGATAACAGGGCATTTCTGCCACTATTCCTCTAGCAACAGGTGACCAGGGATGATTTTTGTGTGTGTCCTACCCCAATATCAGTAAACAGAAGACATACTTCTGTCTTCATTTTTATTTGTAGCTTAGTTTGATAAATGTCTCACAGCTTTCCACTCAACCAGGGATTTTACACACACATGAACACACACTTTGAGATACATTTCTCTTTTTCAAAAATACACATGTATTTAAAACAGATCATCTTAGATAATTCAAATCATCTATATAGTCAAAGTGAGAATATGGTAAGAGGCCTCTCCAATCTTACGTGTCCCCTACATCATGATGTAGACATGTCAAGCACTTAGACACAAGGTAAAAGAGCATTGTGACAGTTTGCTATCAGTGTGGTCACCACACAATGTTCCTTCATACTTCCAATTTAAACATGTGGCTAGAGGTTGCATTTTCTAGTTAGGAAGAGGCTGCTTAGTGTCTCTGGCTTAAAGGTGATCACAACTCCAGTGTCCCACTAAGCATCCTTATTCTTTTATATGTCACCCTGGTGGGTAGAGTGAGAAGGAAGTTCAGAAGAAAGGTCATATTCTGGGTGGACAGCTTGCATCTGTCTGAAAGGAAACTTCATTTGTTTCCATTTTATGCTTTTATTTGAAAAGCAGTTGTTTAGGTGATATTTGCTTCCTGTTCTACTAGCAAGAAAAATCATAGTGCACAAATTTGTCAGTGGACGTTCTCAAGGATTTTGAAATAAATTCAGTCTGATATTAAAAATATTGCACTTTTTTTTCTTCTGAGAAGTTACTGATTGATGAAATTATTAAATCAATATTTTAAAGGGTATTTTTATAGAAACTTACAACTACTCTACATTTCCATTAACACAAAAATATAATGGTGGAAAGTATCTGACAATGAACAAGATATGCTGATATATATCGTGCTGACATTTTTGTTATGGGTTGTATAAAGATATATATGCATGCACAGACACACACACACGGCCCATATAATGCGTGTTCACCAATAACCATTTCCTTTTGTACCAAGACCCACAACTAATATAAATTTTCAAACACTCTCATTCAAATGAGGTAAATGTTGGGTCTCCCTGGTTCCACAGGGGTTAAGTCTCAGCACTATCAAGCTATCACCAGCCACTGCAGCATGAGTTCTATCCCTGCCCAGGGAGCTGACCCACATGGCACAGCAGAACTCTCCTGTCTCGCCCAATGCTCCCCTCAGCAGTGTATTTCAGTCAATCTGCCTGTTCTGCTCTCTTCTCTGTCTCTGGTGAATCCTCTCACCCCCTGCACCTCTGGCTCTTGTATGCATAAATAAATAAAATCTTTAAAAAAAGAAATGTCACATGGAAAGAACCCCTGACCACATTTTGAATGACCATTAGTTACTAAACACAACTCAGCTCTATGATTAGTCACATAAATAAGATTTGTCTGATGTTTCCTTTTGATAACATTCTGGTTATATTCCTTTTGTAGTGATACAAAAGAAGTGTAGTAGATTTCTCAGTACATCATATCAGGAAGCACAGGCTATCAATATTAATTAGTTCCATTAGCTGTGATATTAAACTGATTAAATTAAAAATGTTACGGATATATTTTTATTCAACTTTCTCAATGGAGAACTGAGGACTATTTGCTAAACTTTAAGTGCACACAGCTTTTGTATTACTAAATCTAAAAGTATAATTTTACCATACAGACATCTTTGCCACATTTCTGATGCTAGTGTATGAAGACATTCATTGTGGTATTGTCTGTAATTGTATCTATTGAAGAGCATTTAGACTGTGTTCAAGTTTTTTGCTATCTAAACAAAATACAGAACATTTAAAAAGTATACTATATAGCCCATAAAAGTGAAGTCTATCGGTATGCTTTGACAAGTAAAAGACAATTACATTTGCATAAAACTCATAAACAAGAAATTAGTATAGGGTGATGTGTAAGAAAATAGTCCATAGAATTACACTCTTTAATTTAATATCTGGCTGCATTTACTCACTGCATAGTCACATACAAGTTAACCCAATGCCTTCAGACTTTTCTTATGTTAAAGTAACCCTTATAACAGTTGCCCTAAATAGGTTTTACATAAATTTAAAAAATTAATTCTGGGCAGTGGGAGGAGTAAAAGAGAGGATTTTTTTTTTTTTTTACTTATATGAGCCTTAAAATGTTAATATTAAAAATCACAGTTTGGAAGATAATATTCAAAACCAAATTTGCAAAAGGAACACAGCAGCAGAAACCAATTATTATAAAACAAACTTTGCTAATGGCTCAAATCATTGTATATAGTCTATATTTCAAACTTTGCATTTAGTCTAAGAAGCCTAAGTATACTGCTCACGCCAGATAACTTTTTTCAAGATTAAGAACTTTTCTGATGAAAATGCTGGGTCCCCAAACCCATTCAGTACATGAAGCAAAATTACCAAGAACATTTCTTGTACATTTGAAAAAAAGGAAAAAAAGTTATAATTACAGCTTCCAAATGCTGTTAGGTAAACATAAGTGAAAATTTCATGAAGGACACTAGACATTTTGAATTTAATAAAATGAGAGACAAAACCAACAATAACGACAAAGTTCTTACTGCTAGGAAACTCCTTTAAACACATGTCAAAAGTAGCAAAGTACCTTACCTCATTTAATCCTTACTATTTTGTACAAGGGAAATATGTTTTGAGAAGATATTAAATTACTATAATTAGCTATCTGCAGAGGTATTAAATCTGGGTCTTCCCTACTTTAATTGTAATATTATAGAGCCTTCCAGTAGTTTTCTGACATTACGTGATTTATTCTAGCTGATGGTGACTGTTAGTTCAGAAAGAGTTATCTGCATATACAAATCCCTGTTATGATTTTTTTGCACAAGGAATTATTACTTTGTCTCTCAAAGTGACCTTTAAGTCAAGGTTAAAATCCTGCTGATATACCCAGTAAGAATAGCAATACTAGCAATAATTGTTCAAACATCAACACCAAAATTCACTTTTTATATATGTAAATGTCAAAAAAGGGAACCATTCTGAACCCATTAGATGTTTGTAGCTTTAATTGGAAGCAATCTAATTTTAATTATATTGAAAAGTTTTCATCAGCAACTGTAAATGCCTGAAGATGAAAAAGAAGGTACTTCAGAAGTCTCAAGGAAAAAGATGTTGCTTAACCACTGAAAAGAGAAGGGGTAAAAAGTATATTGATGAAGATGCTCATTGTCTAAGTTGCCTAAACTTTCTCAGGCAGTTAAGTTTATAAATTATAAAAACAATTAGCGAAAGAATGTCTTTGCTTTTAGAAGTTGAATGAATAAATGATGATTTATTATTCATTCACTCATTTATTCATCTGTTCATTCATCCATCCATTGATTCATTCATGACTTATCTATTAAATATTTATTTTATATTTACATTGCACCTAAAACTGTGCCTGAAACTAATTGCTTCAGAAAGAGCAGGAAATCAAACAATCTCATTAGCACTTACGCCATTACTGAAATGGGATCTCCACAGGAAGGGTTTTTTGGATTTGTTTGGATGAGTTTGCATCTGTCAGTCGTGGTCTTGATATGAAAAAGTTGGCCAGTACACTCAAATTAGGTAATTTGAAGAGGAAGTTAAAACAGGCTAGGTGAAAAGGCAACCAGTAGCATTTAGGGGGAAAAAAAATATAATAGATGCTTTAATACTACAAGGCATTTAAGAGAGGGAAACTATTGCATCCCCCAAGTTGCAGGGATAGGGCTTATCTTCAAGGACAGGGAAAATACTGCCAAAATACTGATAGAAGTCCAAGAGAAGGCGCTACCCAAAAAAGCTATGGCTATGAGAAGAAAACAGTCACATCAAGAAGATAGGGATGGCTTCACTTACATGTAGAATACAGAGAAACCAAAAAGACAAAAATTGCAAGCTGACCATAGATTTGAGGCACAGAGCAGGAGAGGTGGGTGAGTGGGGTCAAAACAGGGAGGGAAGAGCACAAGAGATTACGGTGATGGATCTCAGGTGCTACGGTGGTAGGAGAACTACCAGAAATACACCTGAGGGACACACATTAATACTGTTTAAAAATGAATAATGTTGTAAGAAAATAAATTTAATAATAAAAAAGAGACTTTTGATTTTTTAAAAAAGACATGGCAGAGAAGGGACCTGGAGAATAAATGCCTCAAGTACTCTCTCCATTGTTGTTTTCCTTCCCATTGGTCTCACTCAAACACAATGCAGAGGGCCTCCCTGGTGGCACAAGGGGTTAAGATGCAGCACTATGAAGCTATCAACAGCCACTGCAGTACAAGTTCGATCCCCGGCCAGGGAGGTCACCCACATGACGCAGCAGACCTCTCCTGACTTTGCACTGTTTTTCAGTAGATGTGCCTGTTCTGCTTCCCACTCTTTGTCTGGTGGATCCTCTCACCTCACACTTCTGGCCTGTATCTCAGTTCTTGTATGCATAAGTAAATAAATCTTAAAAAAAAACACACACACAATGGAGAGCCAGGGAGAACCAAGAACCATGAATGCCCTGCAGCAGCAGCTTAGCCCACAGGCTCAGAGCAAGGCAAGGAAGAGCAGAGCTTGGGTCTGGCGGGCTGAGAGAGAGAGATTCAGCACACTGGGTGAGACACTTAAATATACAAAACGCAATTTTCCTTACATATTAGCAGGCAGACAGAATTTTTCTTTCTCTCCTGTCATCTCTACCCAGCCTTTAGGGACTTACATAACACACTTGAATTAAAAAAAAAAAAAAAAAGTGTTGTTTTCATCTCTGTGTTGCATTATTAGTGACTATTTTAGCACAACTGTGGCTGGGATCCCTGATTAGAAAAGCCCTTGTTTTTTGCTTTGTCTGGCATTATTAGTGGTTTTATGCTCAGCTGTGGCTGGATCCTGATTAGAAAGGCCCATCTTTTTCTCTTTGTCTTAAATTATTAGTGACTTCTTTAGCACAACTGTGGCTGGGATCCTTGATTAAAAGTTCCATCTTTCAAATAGTTGTTGTTATACATAAATATGATGTCATATCAATGCATAATGAAACCTCCCTGTCAATCAAAAAAAAAAAAGGTCCATCTTTGTTTTATTCAAGTTTCTAGAAGCATCTAGTCCACTCTTAACACATTTCACATATTCATACAAAGTGGTGTTAGTGAAGCAAAGCTGAGAAGAGGAAAGAGGAGTTAAAGTGGTGTGATATGCTAAGAGGTGACTGCAGGGTTTTAAGTTTCCTTTGTTAAGGAAATTTTATCCTAGTCAAGGAGGGATGAAAGGCAGGGAAAAAGACAAAAAGTCTAGGTAAAAAGTCACATCTTTTGAGAAGTGAAGATCCACTGAATATTAGAATGGCAACTCCTGTCCACATATAGAACACATCTTAACAGCAGCATGCTGTTTTACCCACATGGCTTAGTATGTTTGCTTACCTGTAAGCACAAATGAATTGTTGATTCTGCTTTCACTAGGAAAGGTATATTAATGTTACTTTTAAAACAAATGGTACATAAGTGAGTCAGGAAGTCTTTTTTTGTTTTTTTTTTTACAGGTGAAGAGATAAAATATCCGCAATTTTTTTGAGGACTGACATGTAACAGCTACTTATTAAATGTTAGTTTCTAAGTCAGGATAACAAAAAGGATCTATGTTTAGTCTCAGCTTCCTCATCAGAGCTTCTTCCATTTTAATGTATTTGACCCCTAAAGTCACAAAGTAGTAACAGATGTCAGGGTTACAATGCATGTCTCTCAGAAATACTAGAGACCAGAAAGCATGTTGATCCCATTTAAAGGACAAATATTTTACTTTCAGGCAAGGGTGGTTATGTACAAAAAACAAATATTCTGAGGTTGTTCTGGTCAATCACTTACGAAGGAAGGACTTTTGTACAGGCTACAGAGAAAACATGAATGATGGTGTTCAATATAGATACATAAAATGTCATAAAGACACTGCCTTTGTATGGAGACAGATATGAGATCAATCATTTGTGCACAACCTTGGGTAAGTCAATTAACATTTCTGAGAGGGTTTCCTAATCTATAACATACTTTCAACATCTTCTGGACACTTGAGATGTAGTCATGTTTTATTTCTATGCTCACTGTCTTACGCTGGTAATCATAGAATCATCATTACTTTCCTCTTTTTTATAATTAGCCACATATTAAAACATTAAAAATTGTTATAAACAAAGACCAGTACTAAGGCAGCTGGACTTTATTCAATTACTCATCCATTATATTATTTTGTCTTCTCTAACAGGTCTAGATATAAGGACAGTATAGGATACTGCATAAAGGTAAACCTAAAATGTGAAAAATGGCTTACAGTGTCAATAAAAAAATTGGATAGTCAGTAACTATCCAGTAACTATTGTTCCCCCCAACCAGGTATGCTTGATTTATCCTCTTGATGAAAACATCACAGAAAACAGTTCCCACCAGAACTATGTCATTGCCTGCAAATCTAATAACTGACATATATAGCCTTTCAAGCTTACTTTGGGACATGGAATATGGCAAGAATCCTTCTTTCTCATTCTCTGATGATTTCTACATTACTACAAGATATTTCTTTTCTCACTCATTGCACCTGAGTTCTCCCAAGACTATTACATAAGAACTAGTAATAAGGATTTAACACAGTCATGCTACATTCATTGCACAGTCTTCCTAAAAGGTATGCCTTCTTGTTAATTAACCAAGATCCAAATCCTACAATCTGAAGAACTAGATGAAGTTGACACACAGTGGGCTGCATTATGGAGAGTAAACTATAAAATAAGGTAGCAGAAAAATCCTCGATTTTTTAACAGAAAATTTTCCAGCTGACATAATTGACATACAAATTTGAGGTATATGACAAGGAAATGTGATACCCTTATCTATTCTGAGATATTTACTATAAGGGTTAACACCTGCATCAATTCATCAAACTACTTTTTCTATTCAGTGGTGAAAACATTTAAGATCTAATTTCTTAGTGAGACAGGGCAAGCTAGGGTTATTAGGCAGTTTTAGGGATAGTGCAGGAGGGGACCTCTGAAGAATTTAGGGAGGCTTCAGAGATAAGGACAACCAAAGAAATATAACCAATTCCATTAGGAAAAACAAACATGCCAGGACCAAGGACAACATTGTTAATGCTGGTCCTGGTTTCCTTCAGGTGGTAAAGGGAGGCGGAGATTGGAGAAATGGAGAGTGGTTTAATTTATGGACACATTAGAAGGGCAGCTGTTTAACTTCAATGCAGGGATGTCCATCCAGAGGACTGGGCCAAAATTTAAAGATGCAACAAATGGGGAAAGACAAAGCTGTTAGATAAGGAATGTGAAGATCCCCCACTCAGTAGCAAATTAAGTGAGACAAACGAGAACTAACCAATCACAAAGAGACTGGTGAAGTTTTAGAATAATGAGGGAAAAAAGGTATATATTCCCTGAAACACAATTCCACTTTGGCTTCCTTGCCCCTCCCAGGCCTGGTTCCCTGGCCTGGGAGTCCCACTTTATTCTGCTCTTTTCCTCCTCAATAAACTTTTTCTTTCTATAAACGAACCTGCCTCTTCTCGCTTGCTTGCCTGAGCGTCTGCGAAGTTCCTGCTGCGGCTTCGTGAGACACCAACCCTTGGGGGGTCTAGTGGCTGGGACTCAGCGCTGCCCTGCAGCCTGGGATCCATTCCTGGCTGGGAGACTAGACCTGACAATTCCGGCATCATTTGAAACGTTCAAGTATATGATATGGGACAGTTAAGAACAGTCACCATAACCTGCACTAAATGCCCAGAACTTGTTCATCTTATAACAAAGTTTATGCCCCTTGACCCACGTTTCTTCATTTACCCCATCAGCCAGTCTGCCAGCCATAATTATTCTGTCTCTTCTCTGAGTCAACTTTGTTAGAGTCCATACATAAGAGCTCACATAACAACAGTTAGCTTTTGTCTAACATTTTACTGAGGATAATGCCCTCAAGGTCCATCTATATCCTTGCAAATAGCAGGATTTCCCTCTTTCTAAAGGTTAAAAAGATTCAGGTGTGTGTTTAAATTCTGCCAGCTGAAAATAGGGGCGGGGAAATTTCTCCTTTTCTGAAAGCATTTAATAGAAAACTTTTAGGTTCTCTGTTTTTTGAAAACATATGTGAATCTTGCAAAAAGCGATATATGTCCCTGGTCAATTTTGGACCCAAGATTCTTTCCCAAAAACCTGGAAACAATCTCTTTGAAATGTAATCATTGGGATAGGACGCTAATGGAGGTGCCCTCCCCCATGCCCCCATCCAAGTTGCAAAACTGTCATAAATTTGAGAGAAATCTCTTTGTTCTTTGAGTGAGGACAACTAGCTGACACCTAGAGCCACAATTTCAGGTGACTGTAGGATGACCTCGGCCGTCATCATGTCCTCCCACTTGAGGGCCAGGCATTATTAACAACAGGTATGTAAAGGCTGCAACTCCTTGACTGTATCAAAGGGGAAGGGGGTTTCTCTCTGTCTAGGTGACCTCTTAGTTAATTGTCTCTGATGTGCAGCTCCTGCTTTAATCCTGCATCACAATAAAAGTGTTTCTTTCTGAGAAGTGACATTAGGAAGGCAGCCAAACGGGTCAGCCTCACTTGGCTACCCCAGCAACAACCAGGTGGCATCCACCCAGGAACAAAAGTGCCCCAGTGGGAGCCGTGGGGGACCAGCAGCACGCCCAGGGCCCCAGGATGAGTCTCGCCTACCTGTGCAGACCTCAGTCCGGGCTGTGGGTCCCACAGTGGCCCCCGAATCGGCACCAGGCTCTCGTGGTCACAGTCCTGACCCTGAGCTGCAGGAGAACAGCGTCTTGGACAACAACACAGGACTGGAGGCTCCGTGGACGCCCAGGAATCCTGTGCAGAAGTCCCAGCAGGCGTTGGAGCCCACCCCACCCCCAGTTTGGATGGGTGAGTGGAGCCCTGTGACTTTACCAGCATCACCCCCACCTCCAGGTCGCACTGCTCAGCACCGAGACCTTTATAGCCACGATTTCTCCCGTGGGGCAAAGCGAGAGCAGGAGCGTGTGCAGGGAGTGCACCTGGCTGCCCAGGTGTGAGCAATGTTGCTAACAGGCTCCTCTCTGTCCAGTCGCATTCAGAGCGCTGAGCCCTGAGGTGAAATGCCTGGGGGCAGGGAGAGGCTGGGAGAGTGGCAGAACTGGGGACACCTCGCTGGTGCTCCCTGCCTCTGGCCTAAGGGCACCTGTAGCGCCTCACTGCGCGCACGCGTGCACACACACCTACACCCCCCTCCCCCACCACCACCTGTGGCCTGCTTCCTGGATGCTCCAAACAGCTATGACTTAGGGCAACACAGCGCTGCTGAGGGCTTGTGAGCATGCGCAAGAACATGCTGGCCTCTGAGGCGGAGGGCGAAGGACACACCCTGGGGCTTCAGCAGGACACGGGGAGATGCCAAAGGAGGTTCTCAGCATTCCTCCTGGTGCACGGCAGAACACAAATTCAGTTGTCTTTCTATACGCAACAGCAACATATCTGAACATAGTCTTATTCTCTATAGCATCACAAATATTAAAATGTTCAGAATAAATTTAAGTAACAGGTGAAAGATCCGTCTACTGAACACTGTAAACTTTGCCGAGATCGCTTGTTTTGATTAGGACAGCTTGGTAATGTGGTTGGAAATTAGGAAGTGTGATGCCCCAATATGTATTCTTATTTGCCAGGATTGTTTTGGGTATTCTGTATCTCTGGTGATTCCACAGAAATTCTAGCATTGTTTTTTCTGTTTCTGTGAATGATGCCAAAGGGATTTTGACACGACTTGCATTAATCTAGAACTAATTATTTTTCCATTTAATTATCTTCTTCAGTTTCTTTTATCAAAGTTTTGTAGTTTTCAAAACTAAGTTTGGGTCCTCCCTGGTGGCACAGGGGTTAAAGACAGTGCTACCAAGTTATCGCCAGCCACTGCAGCAGGATTTCGATTCCTAGGTGGCTAGGGAGCAACCCACATGGTGCAGCAGGCCTCTCCTGCCTCCCCCGCTGCTCCCCTCAGCAGAGTATTTTAGTAGATCTGCCTGTTCTGCTCCCCACTGTCTCTGGTGAATCCTCTCACCTGCCCCACCCCCACACCTCTGGCTTACACCCCACTTCCTGTATGCATAAATAAATAAATCTTAAAAAAAACACAAACTAAGTTTGCCTCTTAGTTAAATTCTAATATTTTATAGTTTTTGATGCTTTCAAGAACAGGAAAATTTATTTCTTCTTCACTTATTCTGCTGTTAGCATATAGAAAAGCAACTGATTTTGTGTTCTGCCATGCATCAGGAGGTGCACCAGGAGGAATGCTGATGGCTGCGTCTTGTCTTTGTTTTTCCAAGTATGATGCTGAAGCTCCAAAATGTGCCTCCCCACCTTTGGATTCGCGCCCCGCCCCCGTGTGTGCATGCTCTCCAGCCTCAGCAGCGCTTGGGCACAGGGAGTCTCAGCCGCTTCGAACCCCCAAAAAGCAGGCCGCAGCTTCGTGATAGTGTCATTGTTGATGGCAAGGTGGGGTGTGTGTGTGCGCGTACACACATGTGCAGTGCTGTGGAGCAGGTGCCCTTAGGCCAGAGGCAAGGACCCCGGGTGAGGTGTGCCCAGCAAAGCAAGATCCATGTCCCCTAATGCTATCTGAGAGGCCTGTCTGCCAGTCCCCCAGCCTCTTCCAGCCCTGCAGCCCTGAACTCCAAGACTCAGAACTCTGAATGAGACAGGGCAGAGGGGAGGCTGTTGGCAGCTTTGCTCACAACTGGAGCAGCCAGTTTTGGGTTTTTTTTTCCATTTTAATTGAGTTGTTTATTTTCTTTTTGTTGTGTATTAAGAGTTCTTTTTCTATTTTATTTTATTTTTTAATTTAATTTTTATATTCCCCATACAATTGCAACCCCCTTATTTTGACCCAATCCCTCCTTCCTCCCCACCCCCCATAATGTGTCTCTGGCTCATAGTTGTTTGTCGATTTTGATATTTTCTTCCTTATAGTTATTCTTTTTCCTGATCCCTTATTTAAGTTTTCTAGATTCCTGCTATGAGTGAGACCATCTGGTGTTTTTCTTTTTCTTTCTGGCTTATTTTGCTGAGCATGATCCCTTCCACCGCCATCCATGTTGCTGCAAATTGCATGTGTTTATCTTTTTTGATTGCTGAGTAATATTCCATGGTGTACATGTACCACATCTTCTTGATCTAGTCATCTATTTTTGGGCATTTGGGTTGTTTCCAAAGCTTAGCTATTGTAAACAGTGCTGTTATAAACATAGGGGTGCAGTTGCTCTTTGGAATTGATGTTTCTGTGTCCTTTGGGTAAATACCTAGGAGTGGAATTGCTGAATCATATGGGAGTGGAGCAGCCAGTTTTGCACACACTGGCCCTGCACACTCTTCCTCTTTTGCTTTGCCCCATGGGAGAAATCGTAGCTAAAAAGGTCTCTCTCAGCGCTGAGTGGTGCAACCTGGAGGCAAGGGTGATGCTGGTAAAAGTCACAGGGCTCCACTCACCCATTCAAACTTGTGTGTGGGGGCCCCAACTCCTGCTGGGACTTTTCCACAGGATTCCTGGGCATCCAGGGAGCCTCCAGTCCTGCATCTTTATCCAAGATGCTGTTCTCCTGCAGCTCACGGTCAGGACGGTGACCCAGAGAGCCTGATGCTGATTCAGGGACCACTGAGGGATCCACAGCCTGGACTGAGGTCTGCACAGGTAGGCGAGACTCATCCTGGGGCCGTGGGCATGCTGCTGGTCCCCCACGGCTCCCACTGGGGCACTTTTGTTCCTGGGTGGATGCCACCTGGTTGTTGCTGGGGTAGCCAAGTGAGGCTGACCCATTTGGCTGCCTTCCTAATGTCACTTCTCAGAAAGAAAACACTTTTATTGTGATGCAAGATTAAAGCAGGAGCTGCACATCACAGACAATTAACTAAGAGGTCACCTAGACAGAGAGAAATCACCTCCCCCTTTGATATAGTCAAGGAACTGCAGCCTTTATATATAGGGGAGCAGGAATCTTCCTTTTCTAGAGCATTTACTTTTAAAAATTGTAACTTATAATTGTAACATACCTGTTGTTAAGGTAAATAATGCCTAGTCCAACTCCTCAAGTTGGAAGACTTGACAGCACCTCTTCTTACCCAGAGGTCATCCCACATTCACCAGTAATTGTGGCTACAGGTGTCAGCTAATTGTCCTCACTCAAAGAGATTTCTCATGCATTCATGACAATAGATAGCTTTGCATGTTGGATGGAGGGGGTCACCCAAATTAAGCTCCTAAAGAATGTTATCTTCCTTGATGATTACATTTCAAAGAGATTATTTCCAGGTTTTGGGGAAAGAATTCTTGGGTGTAAATTTGGCAAGGCACATCTGTATCTTTTTCAAAGGTTTGTATACATTTCAAAAAGAGAGAGGAAGAAGTTACAATTTTTTTATTTTATATATTTTTTACATCATTTTGCATTTTTGCACAATGTATGCATTTTCATCTTGGTTATAGTCCCCAGACAATTTCCACCCCCCTTTGGAAGTTATAATTTTTTAAGCAAATGTTCGAAGAAAAGGAAGATCCCTTCCCCTCTTTTCAACTTGTATTTGCTCTTACAATATATTCAACACTATGAATATTATTCTGAAACATTTGAAAATAAGTGGGAGATATCTATCATTAATATATTTACTAATTTGTTTATCCTATAATATACAGAAAATAGTGTGAGAATTATTAACCCAAATCACTGTGAAATAAAAAGCCTACAAACTAGAGTTCAGTATCTGTTTACAGTTCTATAAATACTGTGTTAAAAGTTATTTCTGTTTTCCCTTTTCATTGAGGTTATTTTATTCATCTGAAATGCGGTTTGATTAAAATGTTTTAGTGATTTTTAGGTTTGTACCAGCTTGCTGATTTTTTAAAAACTGATTATTCTTTGGCATACAAAATGCTAACATCATTCTGGAAGTCAGAACTGTGTCAAAGATATAGTCAAATAATTATTTTTACCCTTTCTTTATTATTTCAACCTTATTCTTAACCACTTCCCTTATGCAAGCATTCTCACCAATATTTGATTTGATTTCTGTTTTTTTATTTTTTTTAATAAAAATGAACAAATGCCTATATAGGTGCCTGCTTCTTAATTCTTATACAAGAAATCTCTATTGGCTCATAGAATCTCAATTTTTAAAAAATAGATACATAATTGTCCATTCTGGGGATATACTACAATGTTCTTAACCATTCCTTGATGTTGGACAAATAGAAGGTTACAAATATTACACACAGTGCTACGATAAATAATTGCATGTATATCCTTGATGTGTTGGTAAATGTTCTCTCCTTTATAGTAAACAGAAGCAGGCATGTTATTTGTGCAAAGCAAGACCGGGGATGGTACATGACCCTATAGTGTATTCCTGCATTGCATTTTTTTATTTTCAGAATGAAAATATATGACCAATACTTAGGAGTGGTATGGGGGAAAAAACCATCAGGATCAAGGTATTGCAATTTTGACATACTCAGAAAGATAAGTAGGAGTGTTAGAGGTCCATTGTGGATTGTCTCCCATATCTTCATATGTAAATACTGCACCTCTTGAGACTTGATTAGGTTCTCCTCTGTTCTATTTCTTCCATCAAAGTACTTGATATTTTGCATTATAATCATTGATTTTCTTGTCAGTCTCTCCTTCCTTAAAAGAAGTGAGTACATCTTATTGAACTCCTATCAAATGCCTAGAGCTGTTTTAGATGCTTAGGGATCCAAGATGAATAAATGCAGGTGAATGAGCATAAGAACAGGATTAAAAGTTGAGCAGGGACAGGTAACCTATACCTTATTCAACTCGATTATACTGTCTCTTATCCCAGATGCTTAGTACAAGGTGGTACTTGTTAAAATGCAAATCATTTCCCTTTTCCCTTCCAAGGATTTAGGGGTTTGGAGTTATAGTCTCCTTATTACCTGTCAATCCAAGAGAGTCTGAAGCAAATAGTTCAGAAACTACATGTGTAGAGACTGCTTTTTACCTACAGAATTGGCCTTCCATCCCTCTATCAAACAACATATGATACTAAGAAATACATGAGATCCTAAAGGTAGAAGCAAGACTTTCTCATGCTGCTTTTTTGGAAGGTATACATTGGCAAAGCTATAATACTATTATATCATACTATATGCTCATTACTACATGACAGAATCAGCCAAATGATTTTACTTTCACTGCATTAAGAAAAAGGATGTTGGGGCCCCCCTGCTGGCACAAGGGGTTAAGGCGCAGCACTGTGAAGCTATATGCAGCCATTGCAGCACAAGTTCGATCTCAGGCCAGGGGGGTGACCCACATGGCGCAGCAGACCTCTCCTGTTTCACCTGCTGTCCCCCCTCAGCAGTGTATTTCAGTCAGTCTGCCTGATCTGTTCCCTATTCTGTCTCTGGTGAACCCTCTCAGCCCTTGGCATCTCTGGCCTGTACTCCAGCTCTTGTATGCATAAATAAATAAATCTTTAAAAAAAAGTAAAGGGATGTTATAAATTTATATCCTTGAGGATATAAAATGTGTAGCTTTTATTTCTAGGGGCAGTTTAAGTAAAATGTGGGTTACTGAGTAGGGAGACGATTGTGATGGTGATTTTTGTTGAAACAGCCTTTTATAATCTTAGCGCTCCCTTCTATGGCAAGTTGTCATTGAAAAGAATTCCCCAGATTCCCTTAGTTTAAGAAATTATCTCTTGCCAACCTCACATAGATTTTCAAGACTGCCAATCAGAGAGTCCTTTGTGGTTGCAGGTATAAATGAGTGACTTGATTTGGGCAGCCATGGTATCCTCTATATCCAAAACTCTTGGTCTCAGTCTGGTAGACATGACTAGAGTGGTATTCTTCCTTGTTATTTCCTAGTGGTTTTCTTCCTGGTGGTATTCTTCCTAGTGATTTCTTCCTAGTAATCTAGCCAATCTGGGAAAGCTAGTTCACATCTTAAACCTGGTACTTCTGTTGGTCATCTGCAAAACTGCATGAATAAATGCTATTCAAGAATGAAGTCAGGGGCCTCCCTGGTGGCGCAAGGGGTTAAGCACAGCACTATGAAGCTATCCGCAGCCTCTGTAGCATGATTTTGATCCCTGGCCAGCCAGGGAGCTACCCACAGGGGAGGTCTGCAGCAGACCTCCCCTGTATTGACTGTTGCTCCCCTCAGTAGTGTATTTAGCTCTGCCTGTTCTGTTCCCCATTCTGTCTCTGGTGAATCCTCTTACCCTCTGCACTTCTGGACTGTACCCCAGTTCTTGTATGCATAAATAAATAAATCTTTAAAAAAATTTTAAAAATGAATGAAGTCAGCATCAGCACAAAAAGAAAAATGAAAAAGAAAAAAAAAAAAAAAGAGTAGAAGGAAATGCAAAGCCCTGAAAACATTATTGGGGAATCTGATTCCAGCTGAGCTGGAGGCAAACTACCTTAATTGTAACTATCTTAAATTAATAGATTTTTAAAATTTATTAGAGAAAGATGTTTTATTTAAACTGTCTTCAACAAGGGGCCTCCCCGGTGGCACAGTGGTTGAGTGCTGGGTTGCGAAGCTGCCCGCAGCCTCTACAGGGCCGGTTCGATCCCCGGCTGCTGGGCAAGGATCCCACATGGTGCGCAGACCTCTCCTGCCTCGCCCACTGCTCCCCTCAGCAGTGTACTTCGTCAGTCTGCCTGTTCTGTTCCCCACTCTGGCTCTGGTGAATTCTCTCACCCTCCTGTGCTTCTGACTGTACCCAGTGCTTGAATAAATAAATAAATAAATAAATACATTTAAAAAAAATAAATAAACTGTCTTCAACAAAATGAGTAAAAATAAATATCTAAGATCCCTTTTGCTCTATGTCCTTTATTACTTTGACTTCTCTTAGATTTTATACTAAGACTTGTGAAAAAAAATGTATGTTGAAGTGAGGCTAAAGTAATAAAATGGATATACTATTAAAGAGTATGTGGGTCATGAAGGAAGAAGCAAAGGGATAAGGTAATCATGAGAATAATGGTCTGAGGGACAGAAGACACGGGTTTAATTCTGTCTTGTGCTATTTAGTAAAAATAAGGTTCATTTGCTCAAATAAGTAGAGGGTTTGTCAGCCAGTGATTCCAAATTAAGTTCCTAGGTTCCTAGAAAATCTGAAAAAGATAACAATGAGGCTCTTTACCTACTTTTAAAAACAGATTTTAAAACTATATTTAAAAACATAACTGGGATACACTTGCCCAAGCCAAAATACCCTCTGATTTTCCATATGTGTGCTCTAGTTTGAACTAAGCCTGATAACTTTGACTTTCTTTTTTAAAATATTTTATTTTATATAATTCTTTTTTTAAAAAAGATTTATTTATTTATTTATACAAGCACTGGATACAGTCAGAAGTGTGGGAGGGTGAGAGAATTCACCAGAGCCAGAGTGGGGAACAGAACAGGCAGACTGACGAAATACACTGCTGAGGGGAGCAGTGGGCGAGGCAGGAGAGGTCTGCGCGCCATGTGGGATCCTCGCCCGGAGGCTGGGGATTGAACCGGCCCTGCAGAGGCTGTGGGCAGCTTCGCAACCCAGCGGTCAACTGCTGCGCCACCAGGGAGGCTCTATATAATTCTTATATCACTTTTCATTTTTGCACAATATATGCATTTTCATTTTGGTTATATTCCCCATAAAATTGCACCCCCCCCTTATTTTGACCCTAATCCTTCTTCTCCTCACCCCCGCCCCTAGTGTGTCTCTGTTTTATAGTTGCTTTGGCTTTCTTATGTAAACAAAAAGGTTATGATTTGTGGGTTGCATATGACTTTGATTAATAATAAATAGGTACTCAATTATTATTTAATAAACTCCATGGATTTGGAAGACTACAACCAGATGGTCCTGTGGCTCCTGACCTTTATTAGCCCCAAGAAGGATCCTGTTATTATTTTCTTCTTTCTTTTGAAACATTTGAAAATAAGATGAGGAAAAGTAAGGGCTTTGGTGAGTTATAGATTGGTGTTTTGCTTCAGTATTTAGAAATAATCAGCTAAACATTCCTTTGAACTTTAGTTTCATCAACTTTAAAATGCAATTGGTGGTAACTACAATTAGAATTGCTTTATAGCATCAATGAAATTTTTGTTTATGCCATTGTTGATGTTTAGATAATTATTTCTACCTTGACTGCAACAAATTACACATCTGTAACATCATAGCTATTTACAAGATTTAAAAGGAAGTCATCCTTTATTGAAAATAGGTTGATACAAACTTAGTCAGATGTACTAATGGAACACTAATGGAATTTGAGAAATCCCAGATAAAAAACTGTAAAGCAAAGTGACATCATTTATATAATGTAACAAAAGAGAATATTGTGGATTAAACAGTACAAATATCCACTGTTACAAACTATCTAGGATGAGAACTTTAATTAAACCTCCTTTAATGAAGTGTTAACATTTGCAATTCAAGAAAGCCAAAATTATCTAACCTAGTTAAGACCTTCAGTATGTATGGTGTATTTGATGTGCAAAATGCAACAAGTTATGGGAAGATATGACAGAAAGTCTCCTCCTGTATCAAAGTGACTTTTCCAGAAAGAGCCACCGAGACTTGGGATGTTTTGAAAAACAGATCAGACTAATGCTTTTCTAAGATCTAAACAAGATGAAAAATACATCATTGCAACCCTAACCCTCTGACTGACATGAGTCAAACATGTCAAAACTTCACGTGTTTCATAAATTACCCACAAAACTTAAAAGCTTTCACAGAGAAATTTGAAAATCACTAAAACTCCCTGAAGATAAGCACCTTTGCAAGACTTGCATGTAAGTGCATAGATGATTAAAGTGAACTCACATTTTTCCAAATCCAAATTCCTTTCCAAGGCTAATGTGGAAATTGTATTACTGATTCATAAAGAATCTGAGAAAAACTGTAGATACTCTCCCAAGGACATGGATACATAAAGACTCACAGACTTGTCCAGGGGTACCCAAGACACCTCCAGGTTCACAGTGTTACTTTGATAAATAATCTCTAGTCTATTTATCATCTGATTATGTTGATGGCTGTGTCAGTCTGTTAATAAAGTTTGCATCAGTCACTGGCCTCTCTAGGCAAAGTCTGTAACCACCACAGTCCCAAAGAGGATTCGCAGAGAAGTGGAACAAGTACTTGGTTGAATGATCCTATAATTAATTTTGTCTTTCACCCAGACAGAGCCATCCCTGAGTGTTAGCGACCCTGAGCGCTGGACTCGATGCGGATTCTGGTCCTGGCTCAAGGCCCCTCACCCATTTATCACTGCCAGCCTGGTGGCTCCCAGGCACTGAAGATTTAGAAAATATCCAGAAAGATCCTGTAAAGCATAGAGGCCCTTAAGGCACAAATATGGGTCCCACCTGCTAGGGTGGTACAGTGCCAAAGAATGGCAACTCTGTAAGAGAAATGTACACAAAATAGTCTACCAAAGTATTGACATGCAGCATAAATCTTCAGTTTCATAGAGACAGGGACTAGGGTAGAGTCTTCCAGTGGCTGCAGGAAAGGAGACATGGCATGATGGTAAGCCAAAGGGCATAAATTTTTAGTTATAAGGAGAAATACTCATGAGGATCTAATGGTAACTAAGTTAATATTATGGTATTATACATTGACAGTTGTTGAGAGTGGTTCTTAAGCCTTTTTACCACACTCAAAAAAGGATTTAGATAAGTCATGGAACTGTTAATTATCTGGGTCTTTGTAATCATTCTACAATATGTAGATCAAATCATCACTTTATGTATTTTAAATAATTACAATTTTTTTGTCAATTAGTCCTCAATATAGTATTTTTAAGGCTTTGAAACCAACACTCTCCTGGGGAATAAAGTGGGGCAAGAGAGTTTATAGTGGAGGACGATGGATGCTTTGGTGGTGGGGTCTGGTGGTCAAGGACATGCCGCACGTCCCTGGGGGCAGTCTTGAGAGACAAATCATAGAGCAGGCTTGATTCTGCTACTGAGTGAACAGAACTTTTGCTCTTTATTTACTAATAGTAAAAAAGCATAATTGATTATGGGACAATGGCAGGAGAAGCAGGGTCCAGGGGAGACAAAGGGTAATCAACTTTATGGGGAACAGGAAGGGACATGTTGGCCATGTACACAGGGAGAACTTCCTATGCAGGTGTTTGGTATAATTTCCAAACTACTCCCAGATGGTCTCTGACCCTGACCACACAATCAGTCAATGCTTACCTAGGCAACCCCAGTCACTTCATGATATGGGCCATTGTCTCAAGGCAGCCATGCTAGAGTGCCTTCTCCAAATCGTCACACACACACAGGTGCATAGAGAGGACATGCACATACAGGTGCAGAGCCCTAGGTGGAAAGTAGACCACAGTAGGGTGGCATGGTAACATACATCTGAACACGTATGAGCCTATTCCTTTAAATCATATGCAATGGGAACCAATATTACCTCAGTTAAAATAAAAATAAATAAAATCTATGGGTCACAGATTTTAAAAATTTGCTGAGAAAAAAATAATCCTGACTGTATTTGGATGGAAATGTGAAAAGTTTTGGCTTTTGTTATCTTTATAAACCTGTTTTTGGAGAGCAAAAAGTATGCACCAGGCACTGTACTAGGCACTTTTTCTGTGTCAGTGATTTCAACTAGGGATGATATTGACGTTGCCCTTCCAATGGGTATTTGTCAAACTCTGATGACATTTTTGTTTGTTACAACTAGGAAGAGAATGCTACTAACATCCGCTGGCTTCAGGTCAGAGAGGTTGCTAAATATGCTATGATGCACAAGGTAACCTTTGACAACTAATTTTTTCTAATTTCAAATGTGAATGGTACCAAATGCTGCAAAACCCAGATCTATAGTAACTATGTTCAATTTTGTCTAGATTGAGAATATCAGTATTTCCATAACTGTGTAAAATGGGCATATGAATTTAATGACATATATCACTCAGATTAAAAAAAAAATAAGAAGCTAAGATTTTCTGCAAGATGTATTCACCCCCTACACAACCACCATTTTTTAGCTTTGTGTATTTATTTATTTATTTGTATCTCAGCTTATATCGCTTCTCGGCCTTTTGGCTAAGATCAAGTGTATCTCAGCTTATGCTTTATTGGGGGAATTTTATAAATATAACTTTCAGAGTTCTGAGATTATCTCTTTATGCAAGTATAACACTGTCCAATTCTGAAACTTTCCCAACTGTCTACCTTCACACATACTTTGTTTTACTGTGGACTAAGGATTTAGTTTCTATTGTAGAAGGCTCCTTGCAGCCTTTTTGAATTGAATGCTGAAGAAACCTCAACTTTAATTAAAATGATAGTATCACCATTTAGAGGCTAAAATACCTACAAGGACACAAGTAATAATGGCCCAGTTTTATGTGGCTTAGTGGACTGGCTATCGCAAGAATGTTTCTTATGCGCCTGGTTTGCTTTGAGAAAAGAGGAAGGCTGCTTTTCTAAAGATATGAATTCTGGATCTGATTGCTTCTGTGAAGAACATTTAAAGAGGGTTAGGCACCTCTGGCTGAAAAAAGAAATCACTTTGTGTTAAAAGTTTCATAGTATGATGGCAAAATACGCCCCACTAACTTTTTCTTAAGCAAACTTGTGCAAAGCTTGCAAGCAGTTGAGAAGCAGGTGTCACAGATCTGCAAACAGGAACAGGGCAGGTAGAACCATATGTGTGTCCCCTGAAAGGGTCTGTGGCACAAATAAAGGGGTTTGGGAGGAAAATGCCAGGTGATCACAAAAGCACACACTCTTCCTGATCATGTTCTCAGCTAATAATCTTGTTTTCCAAGAACATACACATGGCAAACCATCATGTTTATCCATCTTTAAACATAACCCCCCCCTTGTAGATCTCCAATCCCTTCTATTAATTTGGGTTGATTGTCTTGCTTCTCAGATAAGTCAGCTTCCCAACAATGTACTAGATTCTACCTCTTGTCTAATTTCCATCATTCTATCATTCTTTGTTGCATTGTTAGAACTCAACACCTCTCTTTGTGAGATTTTCTCCAAGTTCATAGAAATCTGCTTTTAATTTCCCCACAACAAAAATATATGTTGTCTCTTCATCCTGTCTCCCACTTAATTTCTTTGTGGCCTTTTCATCAGACTCCTAGAAAGATCCTGTTGAAGTGTCAATTAGATCATGGAACTCCACTGTTCAGTACCCTCCAAGGTTTCCTCATATCATTTAGGTAAAAGTAATGTATATTTACAGTGGTTGTCAAATGCTTCTGTGTGACTTGATCTTCAACTGCTTTCTGAGCTCTTTCTCATTGAGAATATTTTTTTGTTGCCAAAAGAGCATAAACTTTTTCCCATGTCAGGGTCTCTTAATTTGCCGTTCCCTATGCTTGAGGTATTCGTCTGATAAACAGTGTGAAAGATTCCTCCCTTACTTCTTCAGATTGCTCTTTAAAACCCTTCCCCTCTTGTTAATGAACTCTTCTGAGATGACTCCACAAAAAATAACAGCCTCCTGTCCTTCAACATTCGTTAAATCTCCTTGCAATATTTCATTGTTCTCTATTGTGTGGGTCATGGTCTAATGTTATATACTTATTTTTTTTTAATAATTTACTTCTTTTATGGGAACACAAATCCCATGAAGGTGGGGGGTTTCATTGTCTATTCCATTCATTGTAGTGCCTTCTATACCTAGAAAAATATCTAGTACTTGACTAGTATAGAAGATGTTGGAGGACCTCCCTGGTGGCACAAGGGTTAAGCGCAGCACTATGAAGCTATCTGCAGCCACTGCAGCACAAGTTCAATCCCCGGCCCAGGGGTGACCCACCTGGCACAGCAGACCTCTCCTGTCTCGCCTGCTGCTCCCCTCAGCAGTATATTTATGTTAGTCTGCCTGTTCTGTTCCCCACTCTGTCTCTGGTGAATCCTCTTACCCCAACACCTCTGGCCTGTACCCCAGTTCTTGTATACATAAATAAATAAATTTTTAAATGAAAAAAAAAAGAAGACATTGGATATTGGATGGTAAATGGTCACTAGAGAATAGCTTTGCAATTCAGGCCAAAGTGCATTAACTCAGGGACATCACCCTTTGTGATTGCTATGGCTGTGTGACCTTGACATTATCATCTTCACTAGGTCAGCTCAAATGATCACATTTAAGATATCAAGAGCTAGTGTGTGGTATCCAGCCACTTCCAGACATCCACCAACCATGGAGAGCTACTTCATATTTCTCTACAGGGGTCTTCACCTCCCAAGAAACTAGGTTTGAGTCAAAGGGTGTCATTACCATGTGAATGACCCTGAGTGCTGTGAGAATTGCCAGTGAAAGAAACCACAATTCAGAGTGCATGTGCCTTAATAAACACTGGGAATACAGCCGTTACTATTTGCTGTCTGCTGTTAGTGTTTGGTAGCCAAGTATAAGTGGATGATGCAAAATAAAAGAGAAATATAAAAAGCAAGTACATTTGAAAGCGTTCCTAGGATCTACCAGAAATACTTGGAGTCTTGACATCTTGGCCTAATATTGAAATAGGGGCAATTATTAAAAAAAAAATTTACTAAAGCTGTAGAACACTCATCCAAGAAGGTCTCATTTAACCTCAGTGTTAACATCATAAGCCTTTTTTTTAAATGTATTTGTATTATAGACTATGTTATTTATACATTTAATGCATTAGATGGTATCTCTTTAGCAAAAATGTAGTGATATGTGTGCTACAACTAATAACTTCCTACAAAAATAATTAAAGTCATAAATAGTGAAAAATTTGCTTGAAGAGGGTATTATCAGGATAAAATGATTGGGATGATCTTATGTGGAACTTCCCTTCAGCGATGGTGAAGTAAAGGCACTGTGAGGGGAATGGATAGTGTTTACTTCTGTGCTAAGTGGCAGAACTAGTCTTCATCCTAGCAGACTCTAGCATGGTTTGTTTCTATAAAGGGCACCACCTTTCTCTCATGGTTCACTGATGAGGTGAAACTTCTTCTAATACACGTTGTTAAATTGCTTCTAGTTACAATTTCTAAGAATTTTCTATTTAATGTGACATTTGTCCTTCTAACACCTCAAGGAATTTACTATATATGCAATCAGATTATAAATCTCTGCTTCAGATTGCATCTTTTTAAACAACGTTTCTTATAAGGCTAGCACAGGAAGGCTAGAGCCTGGCTTAATCCCTATTCTCATTTAAAATGGGGATATTATGATTAAGGCACACACCAAATGTATATTTTTTAATGGAAGGTTGGGATTTAGGAGATTTTTATTTACGTTTTAATTTTCTGATGCCAAAGCCTCTGTTTCCTTCTCTGCTGGGCTGCCACCTGTCCCTAGCAGATGCCTCTGTATTAATCCTTAGACAGTGACCACACCATTGCCAGCTCATTCCCTCAATTCTCAGCATTCTTAGCAAGAAAACTTTCTTTACTGAAGTTTTTTTCTCCCTCCCTCCTTTCCTCTCTCTTTTTCTTTTTTTTTAAAGATTTATATATTTATACAAGACCTGGGGTACAGGTCAGAGGTGTGGGAGGGTGAGAGAATTCATCAGAGACAGAGCAGGGAGCAGAACAGGCAGACAGACTGAAGACACTGCTGACAGGAGCAGCGGGCGCGGCAGGAGAGGTCTGCCTCGCCATGTGGGTTTCTCCCTGGCTGGCTGGCTGGGAATCGAACCCGTGCTGCAGAGGCTGTGGACAGCTTCACCATGCAGTGCTCAACCCACTTGCCACCGGGGAGGCCCTCCTCTCTCTTTTCTTATGCCATTTTAGTTGCCTTGGTTTACCCATTTTTCCATGCGCAGGCTGCGTTAGGGAAAGAGAATGGGAATTTAAACCACCTTGGTAATCTGCATATTGATCTGTGTGCTTCCAAGAAATACTTCATGCTCCTCTGTGACATTTTCTGACCTGGACAAAAATTGACAAAAGAAATAATCCATATTCTGGCAAGATGTGGAATGAAGACCCCAGAATTTCGTCCTCCATGTATTTATAGCCAAAGTAGACCTAAAATACAGCAGCAACACCTGAATGGTGAACAATACCATGTGATTAAGAGTGACAATATTGTGGATAGGGGCAGGAATACCTGTATTTAAACTGAATTCAGGGCATTAAAGGGGTAGCACCACTTTGGCGGGGAGTAGCTACTATATGGAAGGTCTCTGCTATTGTACACTCAGAGCACACACCCACATTGGGCTGGAGAAGGGGGTGCACAAAGTTGGTGTACAGGACAGAGGACTATAGGAATAAGGGTGTAGGTGGTGATTATCATTTCCAGCATATTGCTCACATGTCAGAACAATAAAAGCCCAAACTGATGGGGTGGGCCATGTCGGATCACCTGTGTCTCTAATGACATGGTTATTTGCAGCCTGTGACTATGATACAGCAACACCTACTTTAACCCCATGCAGGGCCAAAGCTGAGATAACAACCAAACATGCATATTAACCAGAAATTGAAGCACCTGGATCTTAACAAGAGCCATTAAGTCTCCTTATGCAAAGGCAAAAAGAACAATCCCTGATTTGTGACCCTGTCTCTGTCCTATTCTCCACCTGATGTTATGTCTATTGCTCAATCACAACTCAGAGGTTGAGGTAGCATGAGATTGTTCAATAGGTTTTTTTTTTAAGGATTTATTTATTTATGCATACAGGAGCTTGGGTACAGGCCAGAGATGCAGGGGGTGAGAGGATCCACCAGAGACAGAGTGGGGAACAGAACAGGCAGACTGACTGAAATACACTGCTGAGGGGAGCAGCAGGTGAGAAAGGAGAGGTCTGCTTCGCCATGTGTTTTCTCCCTGTCCGGCCGGGATCGTACTTGTGTGGCAGAGGCCGCAGATTTCCTCATAGTGCAGCGCTTAACCCCTTGCGCCACCAGGGAGGCCAGTTCAATATGTTTTGGATGAGGAGTTGACCTGCGTGGGTAGGGGGAGTCACTGTGGATGACCACCACCGTACTTGGGTACCCACTGCTCAGTACATGTAGCTTGAACCATGGAGGTGACTATTTGGTTCCTTATTGCCCCAATTCCTACCTACCACCCCTTACCAGCTCTACTGTCCCAGTCATCTCAACAAATGCATCAGTCTATGAAATAATAGATATCCAAGGATCCAGCTTAAAACAAAAACAAGGATTAAAACCAGCTACTTGTAGACAGGGTATAAAGCAAATTTATCAAAACAAGAAAAGGAATCTCCCTATTATAACCCATAAAACTGAAAGTGAAGAATATATCACAAATGCTGAAGCAAAAAAAAAAAAGCCCCAAGAGAAATCTTAATCGAGCAGAACTGTGAAATCTCCCTGATGAGGAGTATAAGGTAACAGTTATAGCCATGCTTGTCAAATTAAGAAAAACAATGGATGATCAAAAGCAGGAACAATAAAGACAGAGAAAACATGAGACTGTTACAAATAGAATTAATGGGTCTAAAATATATAACAGAATTAAAAAACACAATAGATGGCCTCTATATCACAGTTAAATACAAGCAGTGGAGGAAATCAACAAATATGAATGCACAGTGATGGATCACACACACAAGAAAACAAGACAAAAAAATCTTTAGAAATGAAAACTCTGTGAGAGAAATTTGGGATAACCTAAAGAGAAATCATAGCTGTATTATGGGGTCCCAGGAGAAGAGAAAGAAAAAGGCATAGAAAGTTTATTTAAATAAATAATTGCTGAGAGCCACTTGAGCTCAAGAAATGAGCTAGTATCTTATTCAAGAGGCCCAAAGAGTTATAAACAAAATACTAGATCAACATACTCCAAGACACGTAATCAAACTGTGGAAAGTTAATGATAAGGAATAAGACTAAAACCATGAAGAGAAAGAAGAGTGACCTATAAGGAAACACTTATCAGACTGTTGACTTCTCAGTGGAAAACTTACAGGAAAGAGGAAATTGCAGGAGATAGTTACAGTACTCAAAGCCGCCCCATCTAGGTCAGTGTCTCAATTCCATCTCAAAATCTGTCTGCCTCAGCCTACTCACCTCCACCTCACTTCAGCCTCAGCCATGTCCATCCGGGTGATCCAGAAGTTCTATAATATGTTTATCTGTTGCCCCCGCAGCTTCAACAGCTTCTATTAAGTCCTTGGCTTCTCACAGGTGAGAAGCAGCGTCACTTTCTGGGTTAGTTGGGGTACCAGCATGAGTCTACAGTG
>NW_023604954.1:0-30223 GCF_014898055.3 Talpa occidentalis
TTCTGTCAACACTCTGCTGGGAAGGACAAGCAGTAGTGATGATTGTTCTGTGGGTGGCTTCCTCCACTTATGAAATATTGAAGGGTGCTCACTCCTGCCATTTAGGGAGCAAGATGGATTTAAAGACAAGGCAGTTATGTCCAAGGTGGAATACAAAGTTAGTTTTCTTGGACTTGGAGCTTATCATCTTTGTTGGTGAAAATTAGCAAAGGATTATTAATTCAAGGTCCATACATACAGCTTCCTGGCAGCTTGAAATGACTTTGAGTGTTGTAAAGTTGGAGCAACTGATTCATCTACTGCTAGCACTATTCAAATGGCTTTCTAACTTTAAAGAGATTTTTCTTTCTTAATGATTCCCTCTTTGCCCATTATTTTACTCATGTCTTCTCAATATTTACCTTTCCTCATCCTGAGAAGAGAGATTAAAGAATGTGAGGGCATCTACAATCTACCTCAGGTCTACCATTCCTTCCATTATTGTAGTCCAGTTTCCTTCCCTTACACCATATTCTGAATGGAGAATTACTTATTGTTCCCAAATATACTCTCCTTTTTGACCCACTGGGTGCAGATCCTTTTAGTAGCTTTGTCTTTTCTATATCCTGCATAGTTTGGTAGGTGGTAAAGCAGGTAGATAGGTAGATAGTTAGTTACCTATTTCTCTGAAGAAAACTGACAAATACAGATAATTGTTTCTCTTAAGAAAGGTTTAGTTGGACTGTATCACATTTTCTTTCCATATATCTTTCCTAGTGCTTTTAGGAAATACTTGGACAGTTATAAGATCTTTGGATATACACATCTAAAGTTTAAATATATGTTGCTATACAATAAAAATTGCATTACCATTTTCAGTCCTTTTGGACTGAATAAAGTTCTTTATTACATAAGAGAGAAAATATTCTGCCTGAGAACACAATGAAATAACTGGACATGAGAAGAACAGATCAAGATTTAAGTCAGCTCCTGTGTCTAAATCCCTTTTCCTACATGTATTATTAGGTAATAGTATTTATGAAAGAAATAACACAATATTACACACTTTTTTTGAGCACAAGAAAAGAAGAAATTTCTCAGTTCATTGTATGAGGCTGGCATCACTCTGATAACAAAACATGCTGAAATATCAGGGAACCAAAATTATAAACCAGTATCTTTAACAAACATAAATGCAAAAAATCCTAACAAAGTATTAGCAAGTTAATACAGCAATACATAAAAGGGACACTGCATCAGGCTCAAGTTTATCGTTGGAATGTAAGATTAGCTGATTATTAGAATGTTGGCCCTGAGTTGTCCTGAAAGTGCAGTTTTCAAACCTGTCTGGGCAGCGAGGCCAGCTTGCTAAATAAAGCTCTGCCTTGTATTTGTTTCCCCTAATCCTCTACCTCACTTTTTTTTTCCCTACCATTGTTGTCATGTAATTGTACCTTCTCAGAAAGTAACAAGCACCTATAAAATAATCAATGGAATTCACCTCAATAGAATAAAGGAGAACAATCAGATGATCAAATAATAGATTCAGAAAGGCATTTGACCAAATTCAAATCCATGCACCATAAAAATTCTTGGCAAACTTGGAATAGAAATGAACTTCTTCACACTGAAAAGGTGTCTGTGAAAACCTGCAGTAACTTTCATCCAAACAGTGAAAACTAGGCATTTTCCCCTCAGTTTACAAACAAACTAGGGTGTCTGCTGTAACCACTTCTACTCAACTTATTGTGGATCTTAGTTCAATAAAGTAAGAAAAGAAAGAAAATCAGAACAGAAGATTAGAAAGGAAGAAATAAAATTGTCCTTTTTTATAGATAAGCATGACAAAGAGAAAAGAAACCTCTTTCCAGCAAGTGATACAGAATTATTCAATATTGAATAGAGAACTACTCAACATTAAAGCTGTTGTCATCATAATGTCTATAGCACAATAAATGTATGGATAATAAAAAAATCATGCTATAAAATTTTCTATGTAATAAAAATTTATATACAATTATACGTGTAGTTAATATGCTATTCTCTCAAAATGGAAATAATTAGTCCAAATTTCCAACAGGGCACCATTCTCAGTGGTTCAGAATGATTGCTGTTTTCTTCCTCATCCTTGTTATTTCTTAACATTCTATCAAAATCACAAATTATTTATTTTTTTAAAGATTTATTTTATGTATGTATACAAGAACTGGGGTCCAGGCCAGAGGTGTGGGGCGTGAGAGGATTCACTAGAGACAGAGTGGGGAACAGAACAGGCAGATTGACCGAAATACACTGCTGAGGGGAGCAGCGGGTAAGTCAGGAGCGGTCTGCTGCACCATGTGGGTAGCAACCTGGGTGGGGATTGAATTCTTGCTGCAGTGGCCGCAGATTGCTTCATAGGTTGTGTCTTAACCCCTTGCATCACCAGGGAGGCCCAAAATCACAAATTAGTTTTACAACTGGAAAAATACGTTGATTATAAGGTATTTTGTTTTGTACCCTGCAGTATAGTTACAAATATTACCAAAAGAATATTTATTTTCTCTGTATCAATTTCTTCCTTCCTAAAATTCATCAATTCATTTGATTTATTTTTTTAGTATACAGAGATGATCCCGTCACTATGCAAAGTCTCAATATGCCCAGAATTCCCTGAGAAGTTGGGTAGCACTCTCTAACTTTAGGACAGGCACAACACCTCTCTGCCCTGCTGCTCTTAGATCCCCCAAAAGTCCTGCAGAAGCCTGATCTGGAAGATGACCAGCCCTGGAGTTCTCCCAGCCCCTCTCTGAGGGGCAGCCTCAGGAACCAAGGGCATCAGTATCTCCCAGCACACCGGACACCCACTTGAGCAAATTGGTAGAGAAGCTTCCAGTACGGCAGCTCAGGCAGCGCTCTGAAGTCTTATCTATCAAACAGCTAGAAATCCAACCCATGATCATGACCAAACTCATTTTCTTTCTTTTTTTTTTAAATGCTTCATTATCTATACCTTTATAATGTGGTTTGTTTTTGTTTTGTTTTTTTTTTAAGATTTATTTATTTATTTATACAAGCACTGGGTACAGTCAGAAGCACAGGAAGGTGAGAGAGTTCACCAGAGCCAGAGCAGGGAGCAGAACAGGTAGACTGATGAAGTACACTGCTGAGGGGAGCAGCGGGCATGGCAGGAGAGGTCTGCGCGCCATGTGGGACCCTTGCCCGGTGGCCAGGGATCGAACTTGTGCTGCAGAGGCTGCGGGCAGCTTCATAGCCCAGTGCTCAACTGCTGCGCCACCAGGGAGGCCCCAAACTCATTTTCAAAATCTGGTTGGGAACCTAATAAAAAAAAAAAATCTCATGTGCTCATATTACAAAGTAATCAGTATTGAACTCTGAATTTAGGATTATTTTGACCATTGTTTCAATGTTTTTAGATTTTAGCCCCAATATTAAATAATTTTCTAATACGGTACTTTAAGATAATAATAATTTAGGGGACTTTTCAATGGAAAATTTTACTGCAAAATTTATAGTGAGAAATGGGTGCTCTCTTATTTTCTTATAACCTACTTCAATTTTCATGCCTGAATTGAATTGCTTGGTTTAGTGAATAAAAACACAGGATGTTTAGTTACTTTTGATTTCAGATCAAAGATAATTATTAGCATGAGATTGGGATATTATTTAGGATATATCTATGCCCCCCCCCAAGCTCTTTATCTAAAATTCAACTGTTTAGCTAAAATTCTGGCAACTGTACCTCTGAATCAGCTTTTTCTGCTCTTTCAAAAGGAGAAATTTTCACTACTATAGTGATTCTGCCTGTACCAAAGATCCCACATAGTCCCAGCATATCAGCTCAGTTTTCATATTTAATGAATTTGCTGACAGTTAAAAACCAAAGTTTTATGCCTTATCTTCATCTTAGAATTAGACCCTTCAATAAGTAAAAAAGTAATTTTGAAAATGACAAAATCTCCAAGATACCAAGAATAGCTAGACAAGGAAGAAAAACACAACTCTTGCCTCTCACCTGAAAATCATTGCTTGAAATAACACTCACAATATAGGGGAAATACCTTAACAATATTGAACTGAGAGCTGCCATCCCCTGTATTTTAGACCTTTCCATGTTAATGATGCCACCCAGGCAGTCAAGGGCAGACTGAAATCATCCAAGCCAGAATCCATGACAATTAAATCGCTTACCCTATTGCTAATAGTCTTTCTTCCTAGGAGTCATCCAGTCACACAGCTGCAGGTAAGGAAGTTTCAGAGCTTGCCACAGCTGCCCTTTGATTCCAGCTGAGAAGAAATGAGAACACTGCTCCCCCCCAACACACTCCTACCTGCACACATCAGTTGGAAACAAATGATAAGTTATTGTACCAGAAGAAAGGAGACTCGGCAAAGATGTGGCCCTCCTAGTTTGCTGTAGTTGTTCTCAAAGTGTTTGTAGAAGGTTGGGTACCTTCCTAGCTCCTTCAGCATCACGGCTGCTAACACTGAAATGTCCCGAGACTGAGAGCTGTGACCTACTTTTCTGTCTATGCCTATGTAAAATTAGTCACAGAAAGCCAAGGTAGTCAGCTTGCCAAAAATCTGTGGTCAGGTAGATTCTCTCTTTCTTCTCTTCTATAGGAAAGAAAGCTGTAAGAAAGTAGACATGGCAGGATTTATTAGTAACAAGTCCTGTTCTCAAGGAGGAAAATGTGGAGAGTGAACATGACGTTCCAGTTGTAGTTTATTACTATGACCCTCCTTGCTGTTCCTTGAATGCCCTTTGACTTGTTGGCACCGCCAGGTCTGAATACAGGACTGGAAAGCGCTTCACTGAAGAAGGAAAGCAAACTTGTCTTCATTTGGTTACCATGGTTATGGTGCTGTGTGTTACCAACCTGATGATTTGCATTGCAAACTATCACTGGAAATGAGGACAATAGAACTTGATATTCCGGGTAGAGAGATTCAATTCACAGAAACCTCTATTGGAAAGTTCAGAGGGAACACAAGATAGATATAAACATGTACTTACAAAGTCATAAGGTAGAGGAACAAACTGTGATGGCTAACAGTCATTCCTGTGCTCCAGGGAATTTCAGATTTTAGGAAGTATTTTAGTTGAAAGATGAGACAATTCACATTAAAAAGGTAAATAAGCTCATTATCAACCTCATTTTTCTAAATTAAATTTCACAGTCACATTTAGCATACAGAGGACATAATGCTAAAGCATGACCTAAAAATAATTTGATTCTGGAGTCACGCATTCCAACAATACGCTTCATTATCAGAGTTCGACATTATGCAAAGAACCATGTGCATTTCAAATTACAATTGACTCCAAACAAAGAGGAACCCAATATGTAAAATGAAAGCTAAGGTTGTCTTTGAAGGCACTGAGGGCAGAAGGCCTCACGCAATTTCCCTCTCCCTCTATGACAGCTGGAGAAGTCGCTCTGCAGAGCTCCAGGCATCAGGGAACAGGATTTGAATAGTTCTATAAAACTGGCTCCAGAAACAGTCTCTCTTATCTCTTAAGATTTCTTTTACCTCTTCACCACAGTGTCTGAGGACTTTATTCTCAGGAGCTCAGTAGTGTCTCAAGGTCTGAGATAACACCATAACCTCTCCTGCTGTGCATATGCTACCCACTAATGCTAAGAAGACCAGAAATTTTGCACCATTCTTCAGTACCTGGTGACCTTGGACAAAGGCTAATTCACAAAACATATTTTAATTGAAATATCATGTCCAGAATTACACTTGGAAAATGAAGACCCATTTTAATAGCTTATATTTTAGCAGATTTTAATAAAAATGGTTTTTAATTAAAATGAACATTCAATTATGCCCAAAAACCAGTCCTCAATTACGTATATTTTAATTACCTATTAGTTAACTATGTATTGTTTATATAGTTCATTTGTTGGGAGGTTGCAATACATAGTACCTTCAAACGTGCATTAGAAATTAGCTGAACAGGACCCAAAAAATTTAGTTCATGTTAAAATGATCTTGGAAATATCAATTTCCTTCTTAGAGCAGAAAAACAATGTGTACATCACTAAATTTAAAATTTAGTGATTTTAAATTCTAGAAGATTACTTCAAGAAGAAAAAATTGTTCTGTGAAACAGTGGGCATTTGATAGTCAGTGCTATTTTAAACATTATCTTTCAAATTGAACACTTCCCATCCAAGTCTATTCCCCAACATACAGAAGAATATTATCCTAGTGACAAAATTTTTGTAAGGAGAAGTTTCATGAAATCTCATAGATAGCACTCTCAGCCCAGCTTTTTGAGAGTTTGGAAAAAAGCATCTTGGAAAATATTGCATCTGAGCTTGGTCTGAAAGGAAAGGAGTTAGTTCAGAGGTAGAAGAGAAAGGAAATAAACCAAAAAAGGAGGTGCTCCCGGTAGAAGGGAAGTGACAGTATGGCAAAGTGAGATTAGAAAAGTGATATCAGGCTTTCTCCACATCTTTAATTAGAAAATCATTCACATGATCTTGATCTCTTTGGATCTGCATAGTAATCCTGTCACAGGATGGCTGGGGTAAAGAAAAGCCAAGTGGAGTTAGGTCTTCAGCCTCAGAATCCCCATTAGACCCCCAGCCTATAATAAGACCAACTGAAACGTTTCCTATCTTCTAAGAATATCTCTTATCTTACAAAAAGGACTTACCAGAAAGTAGTCTTCACATACAGTACAATTAGATGATTGGAATTGAGATATATATATATATATATATATATATATATATATATATATATGCTACAAAAATAAATGGGATGTAATTCTTTCCTTTATGATAAATCTGGATATTAAATACATATCATGAGATTACATGACTACAGATAATTCTATGTTCCACTGAATGAATTTTAAGATGGCTTTTGATTTTAGAAAAACATTTAATGGTGTTTATTATATTTTACCTCTTAGACTTAAATTTGGCAGGTCATGCACACTCAACAAATATTTAGCATTTATTCTGATCACTATAAATCGTGCTTGATAATTCAAGCTTTCTATAGTAAAGATCTAAATCAAATGCTGCCTCCACTGTGAGGTGTGCCTCCATACCTTCCATCATTTTGTGTATGCCTTTCCCAGCGTGCTCACTATACTAGGGAGAGAAAGGAAATATTAGATCATTGATTCCCAGCTAGAGTTTATTTTGCTCCCAAGAGAACTTCGGCAATGTCAGGAGGTATTTTTGGTTGTCACAGTGGGATGGAGGGTGATACTAGTATCTAATGGGAAGGAGCCAAGAATACTGATAAACATAAAGCTCCGTTACCCTCCAACAAAGAATTCTTCAATCTCAAATAGCAAGAATGTTGAGACAGAAAAGTTCTGAATTAGACAAAGAATTTAAATTCACAAATGCTTAGCTCCAGCCCTAGCTGTAATACTTACTACCTAGATGACATTTCTGAGTCCCAATGTTCTTATCTTTAGAGGGCAGATAATTATTTTATAGATGTGCTCCTTATACAATTATTACATTTGTACATGCATTATATAATGCATGAGAAATGACCTATAAATGTAGTGCTATCATAGATATATATGATTATATGTATCTGATAACTACAAAATAGTAATTGTGTAGTTTGGGATATATAGGTCTAGATTTCAGTAATGAAGTCTGGGCTGAGTTTCAAGTATGAACCCAAATCTTATTAATTTTAATTTTATCTTAATAAGTATTTATTGAGCAGCATTTCTAGACTATCACTCCCATAGATACTAGGGATCTAAAAATAGATATTCTTCCTCAATTAAGGAGCTCTTTTTCAAGGATGAAGCTAGAACCATAAGCAAATAGTTATTCTACTATGTAACTTAAGCTATATAACAGTGGATAGGCAAATAAAGTTTCTTAGAAGCAGGACAATTCAAGATACATAAAAAATGTTTATGAGTTGCAGTTTTACAAGCAATAACAAAAAATCTTTCTTTGCTAACTTACTTTACTGATCCCCATGGGGGAAAACACATTCTTATGACTCCACAAATAGATGGAAATCAGTAAAAAAAAAAATGGAAACTGCTTTTTCACAATGAATTTGTTAAATCTGACCATACAGAAAATAATAAAATGCAGACAACACTGTCATAGTTAATCCTGAAATTAGACAACCGACCATGGTTCAAAACAGCTGTATGTGCTGTGAATTGCTCATCATAGTAACTAAGGTATAAAATATTTTCAGATGCAAAATAATGGTATTTGGGTAAGTTTTCTAGGGCACTCCAGGCAGCTGATAGTATTCTGAGTAACTTTGCTCACAGGAAATAAATAACCGCTCGATAAATTTTTGATAAAATGAACTGAATTAATGTCACTTTACTCCTTTCTCTACCAAGTCACCACATGTTCGGTTGGAGAAGACAGTACCAAACATTCAGGGGCATTTCATAGAAAATAGTGAGTGGACTCATCTCACACATTGTCTGGTGCCCAACCACAGTAGAACATTTGAATAGTTTTATTACCGACATATACTTCCTATATGGTCTCTTATCGTAGTCCATGAATCTCCTCATCTAGAATGAACTCAATATTGCCTGGACTAGTTATTTCAGGTCATTTTAGTCCAAAGGGCACTTCAGTGGTTCAAGCAGAGCCAACACGCTCACAACTACAATTTATGTCAAGGAGTATCTTATCATTAGTTAGAAAAAAACCCAGGTTTCTGATATAATCCTACAAGCTTAATGAAGAATATCTGTGTGTTATTATTCCATACTATGAATACAATAATATAACAGCTTGTGAGCAACTAAGACCCCTCACAAATGCAGTTCAAGAGAATCTCCATTCTTGTGGGTTTTCCCTCAAGGACCGGCCATCAAGATCCTCACAATGAAAATGCAAGAAAGATACCCTCATGGCTCTGGCAGAGGGAAGGGAAGAATAAATACTGTGAAATATGGCCAAATCCTTCTCCATAACAAAAAGCCTGCTCTCTAGGGACAATATATTGCCAGCTCATTATCCTAATTGTAGAACATTCTTTCTATTCTAGACTACCTAAACCTTCTTGTTTCATCTAGGAAAAAAATATAAACAATAGAGGGATCAAGGAGATTAGACAAATATAAATATAAATTTACATAAATATATTTATATAAATATATTTATATAAATATATTTATATAAATATTGGTAGAAATATAAATAATAGAGGGTTCAAGGAGATCAGTAGCCAGGTATAGCAATAAAGGGCAAGAGGGAATATATTACCTTATTGGAGAAATACTTGTGAAAGTCATAGCCCCAGCATACAGGTCCACTGAAATATTGATATCTAATCAGAATATTACAGAACACTTCCTCTCTCCCACATTTTATGAACATACCAATAAGATTCCAATAAATAATAGGTGTACAGCTGAAAAATCTCTCTGTTATCTTCCACCCCAAAATCTAGTCTAAACATGAGAATATTAAGAAAATAAACAAAGTATGAATTTTAGTTAATAGTGATGTATTAATATTGGCACATTCATTGTAATATATGTACCACACTAATATAAAATTTTGGTAGTTGAACTAGATGGTATTTAGTATACCCACTCCAGGTCTGTGATTCAGTGATTCTAAAAGAAGGTATTTGTGGTAATCAGCAGGAAGGGGTGTTTGTGTGTGTGTGTGTTTGTATTTGTGTGTGTATCTTTGCATAGGTGTAATTATCTCTGGATGACATGATTATGGACTATTTTTCTGCTCTTCATTTCATTCATCAGAATTTTTAAAAGAATTGACCAAAACACAATTTTTTTGTAAAGTAAAAAAGAAATTAATAGAAGTTTCTACAAACCAGTATTGATGATGAGTGACACCTGGCCAGGCTATGTGCTCCTATTCCAAGCCCAACCAAAAACCTGTACTTAACCTCTGTCATTAGTGAGAAAGCATTTTATGCACTGATATTATTTCTCTATCATCTTTCCTAGCTCATAAACTTCCTAGGACAAAAATAAGCTTTCTTCAGTACCCCTATTCTCTTGTACAGAGCATGGTATACAGTGTATTTGTGGGTGCAGGCAGAGGACAAGGCAGTGTGAAATCTGCTAAGTGCTTCAGTTTTCTCATATGTAAAATGGGAAATTTAGGCTGCTGCCATCTCTGGGTTTTCTTCAGGTCTAAGATTTAAGATTCTCTACTTGTCTCAAAGAATTAGGCATCATTTTATAAAATAGGAACTCCAGGGAGATTATGTGTCTTGCCCAACTTTGTATGTTCTGGAAAGTGGTGGGAGATTCAGAGTCAGGAAGTATCTGGTCTGTGGGAATTGGTTCAGAAAGCTTTTTTAATGGGTTTTCAATAATTTATTATTTGAAGTTAAATTTGTCCTTGGAAATTTACAAAGACTTGAATACATGAGAATAATTAAAATATGCATGGATTAAATACAAGGATAATTCATAAGACCTTGGTGAGATATTTTTAAAATTTTTTTATAAACTGTAGAAAATATCTGTGCGATAAAATGAGCATATTACTATATATATATATGTATATATATATGTCATTCTAATTACACTGTTTTTACCGTAAAACTGGGAGTAAGGGAGAATGATGGAAAAGCACAATTCACCATCCACATGTCTCAAAATTAAACTCTGAGGCTCTTCCAACATCAGTGACTCTGCCTTCTCTTATTCAGTGACATTCTCCAAATCCCTCGCTCCTATCTTCTAACTGACACATCATTTGAAACCTCAAGTTCACTTAGAGGAGACTACTGCAGTTTGCATCAGTTTCTCATTTCTGCTATAACAAATTTCCACACACAGTAACCTAGGGCAACACAAGTTCATTATCTTATAGCTCTGGAGGTCAGAAATCTGAAAAGGGCCTCACAATGGGCAAAAATCAAGGTGTCAGCGAGGCTGCATTCCTTTCTGGGGGTTGTAGGATAGGGCTATAGGATACTTCATTTCTACATCTTCACCCTCTTGAGGCTGCCCACACTCTATCTGTGGACACCTCTTGTATGAAACTCTATTTGCATAGATTCCTCTTTGCAGCCTCCTTTTAGGTACCTTTGACATCTGTCACATCTATTGTAGGGAAGTCACTGCTTGGTTGATTCTATAAAGATCACCCTTTAAAAAAGTATAAATGGGTATATGAAGCTCTAATTATAGCTATGTGAGCACCTGAACACTTTTGCATTCAGACAAATTTTTTTCTTCTTAAGAGTATAAGATATAGTGAAACAGACTTAAATTTATATATGGGTTTTACCTCCTATTACCTATGTTACTAAGGGTAAGCTACTTTCTTTCTATGAGCTTTGCCATCTCTAATTCAGTGATATTTTTATCCCCATTTATATAATGCCCTAATGCCCCTCAAGTCTCCCTTTGTGAGGTTCAAAAAATAGAAGTATGTCTAAAATTATGTAGCAAGAGTCATAATTGAATTTTGCAGACACACTAGAAATTAGTCGGTGGAAAACAAGTAAGATCATATAATTTAAGTGGTTTTTTTAAGTTTTGGTATATTAATTCCTTCTCTGAAAATATTCAATCTTTATTTTCCAGAACCTATAATACACACACACAAATAAGGTACCCAGTGATGAAATACTGAGTACACTATAAAATAAGATATTTACAAAAATATCTTTTATTAATCTTAGTGGCTTATTGTTCTCTTTGCTCAACCCCTGTATCTCTATGATTCTCTGAAATTTTGAGGTTGTTCTGTGCACTGTAAGGTTCTGTAAGTCCAGCTTGATTTGTCCTTTTTAAAATTAAACTAATTTTGCAAAATCATTCCTTTTCCTTTCCCAATATCTCCTTTAGTTAATATTTTATTAACTTTTCTAAAATTCAATATTACTTAAAAACCTAGTATGTTAATAGCAAAATAATTTATTAAAAATGATTCCAAATACATAGACTATTCTTTTCTTAACACATTAGCCTTTTATAATATGAAAGAGAAATCATTTTTCTCACCACAAAAGAAATTTACACCTTGCTCACATTCTTGGGATCTGTGCCCAGATTCCTTCATTGTTTTCTTCTTGTTCTGTCATTCACTCTTTATATAAGAAATGTAACAGATAGGCTTATTGCAAACATTTTAAATAATACAACATAAAATGAAGCGAGAAACTCCTCCTGCTTTCTCAATAATATGATCATTATAAAAATGTTGCCAATCATTGTCCTTTAGGATTTTTCACATATGAGCAGCTGCTGAATGGCATGCTTATGCCCAAACCTGCAGATTTGATTTTTTTTTTTTTGGTGACCACATAGTAGTCTATTGCATGACATACCATGATTTGTTTCTCTCTCTGTTTCTTTTTACTCTTGCTGTAGAAAGCAGTGCACTCACCCCTCATTGCCTTTACCCATGTATTTGTTTTTTTAACAGAGAAGAACTATAAAAGTATAGCAAAGCCGTATTACAACAATATCTCTTAAAGTCCTTTCTCCCAAACTCCCTTCTTCTTACTCTCATTTTGGAGGAATTAGAGGAGTGAATTGATAAAGTTATTACTTAGCTGCTTGTTTTCAAACATGAATAAATAATTACTAGATCACCACTACCATTTCTCCTGGCAGTTCCCCACTGATAGTGATTGGAATGGATTGGCCTCACGTGAGAACCAGAAGTGAGAGGGACCACTGGGCTGACTTAAGAAAAGAATCTGCTGAAAATACAGTTGCTTTTATTATATACAACAGAGAAGTAGACACACGTAGATATAGACATATATAAAATAAAAGCAACTCTATTACCTGTGTCCCAATGGAAATATATATTTGTAAATGTGCTCTGCTCTATCACAGGAAAATACAATTTTATTAGTACTTACTGTATTTCATTAAATAACTTATATCTGTTTAAAATGAGATATCTTCTGATTGTGGTGTTCTGTACTATGTTGAGAATTATATCCTCACACAAAAATATCACAATCCAGGAACCATAAATGGAACATTACGCTTAGAAGCCCCTCTTGCCTCCTGGTCTCTCTGTCCCATGCCTCCCTCTCCCCTTCCCTGGAGTGGGCTAGCTCTGGTGGCCACACCACCTAGTTGTCAATTCTTCACCCCTGCAATGCGAAGTTATCGTCATTGTTGATTTGCCTCTTCCAGGGACTCAGACTTCTGCCTCTTTCTCGGTGAACCCTTCAACCACTTCATCACCAACAACACTTAACATCATTCTAACAGCTTCAGTCTCATTTATTTCACCTGAACTCAACCCATTTTTTTAGCTTGGCTGCAGTCAACATTTCTATGAATAGGAAGAGGGAAAAAGGAAAGCAGACTTTCTGTGTCTGTTCTTTCGGGGAACAGGGAAAACATTCAGGCTGCTATGGCACAAAGGAAAGTTCTTGATAAACATCTTACCTCCCCAGTTGGAGCAGAGCTCAGGAGATAAGCAAAGTCCACCACCTAAAGCCGAACTTCACGGGCCCGTTTGACCAGCCACATTTGTGACAGGCCCTTTCACGAAATTGTCCACTCTTGAACTGCCTGGACATCGTGTCTGGACAGTTCCTGAAGGGAGCAGTGTAGCATTTGACTAATCTTGCATAACATTTTCATAACCCACGCCCATTTGTCCTATGGAAAAACCTGTTTTACTGATCCTTTTGGATCAGGAAACATTCAAAATAGGAGATTGAGACAGTGGGGCTCCTTCAGATTGGAGGAGACTCCCTGCATTCATGGGCCCTACAGAATGTTTGGGAGGTCTACTTGGTGGCAGACCCTGGGTGGGGAATAGGAGCTTTCAGTCTTTGAGGGCACAACTAGTAACTCACATAGGAGACTGAGGACACAGAGGAGTCACATTATCTAGTGATAATTTGGGGAAGCTTCCCCACAGAGATAACACCTGGATGACTTCCGAAGTATTAGTCAGAACTTTCCAGATGATTGAGTGTTGAGCTGGACTTAAGGCTGCGAGGACATCGAAGGAAGAAAGAACAGCATATACAAAAGCACAAAATTGAACAGACTGATACATTTGGGGAACTGCAAAGGTATTGGTATGACTGAAATGTGGAGTATGTGAAGCAAAGCACAGCAATGAAACCAAAGAAACAGGACACCTCAACTGAGGGCTGCCTTGTGACTTAGAAACAATAATTGTGACTTGGGTACTGCAATGCTTTACACGCTGGTGTCTGAACTTGGCCTGTTACTTGTATTTGTGAGAAAGAGCATTGAAGGAAGAGTTCCAAGTATGTTTTGTTACTGTATGCTCAGAAAATGGGTGGTATGGTCCATCAAATGACCCCTTGCGAATTAGGACAATGATTACTAATCTCCAAATAATTACAATAATTAAAGTACATTGAATATTAAAGCTGTCATTAGTATATGTGAATATCCCTTTGACACTTCAGAAGGAATTTCAGGATTTTATTAAAGGTCAGGATTCTCATTGGCATGAATATCACTGTAATATTCAAGGTGATTGCCAACTAGGTCTGCTGGGGAGGAGGTGAGCTTAGGGCTCTCCTATTTTAAAAATCCTTGCATTTGGAATACTTTTACACTTTCAAATGCTGTGAAGCCTCCTGACAGATTGAATTTGGGCCAGTGTAATAAATGAAGCATTGCGCTAATAATGTTAATACAAACAAATAATCAGAATAAACCACATTTCCCCATGTGATCCAGCAAACATATGGTCTTGTGGTTGAAACTTGGCAAGTTAATTGTCATAAGAACTCTGAAAGGAAGGTAGAATGAATTGGTAATTTTATCCCTAGGTCAAACCTCCGTCCTTGGTATTTCCCTGTTCCCACAGAGTAGCAAACACACAAAAGAGTATGTTTTATTGTTAACATCCCCCAACCCCAGTGAAATCACATTAATGATTATAATTTGCTCCATTAGTATTGGCTTCACAGCTTTATTAAGTGCTTTCATATCCATTATTTTACTTTATTTTTAAAAACCTGCTGGGTATCCAGGGCAGGAAAGTTAGGTTCCCCCTACCCCCATATTTAACATGGAACACACGAAGTCTCAAAATGATGACTTGTTTGGAATTGATGTTTCTGTGTCCTTTGGGTAAATACCTAGGAGTGGAATTGCTGGATCATATGGAAGCTCTATGTTTAGTAGGTCAAGACATCTCCACACAGCTCTCCATAGTGGTTGGACCAGTTTGCACTCCACCAACAGTGCAGAAGAGTTCCTTTTTCTCCACAACCTCGCCAACATTTGTTGTTGCTAGTTTTTTTTATTATGTGCCATTCTCACTGGTGTGAGATGGTATCTCACTGTAGTTTTGATTTGCATTTCCCTGATTGCAAGTGATGTTGAACATTTTTTCATATGCCTGTTGGCCATTTGCATTTCCTCTTCAGAGAAGTTTCTTTTTAGCTCGTCTGCCCATTTTTTGACTGGATTATTTTCTTTGTTTTTGTTAGACTTAATTCCAAAGAGCACCTGCACCCCTATATTTATAGCAGCACTATTTACAATAGCTAAGCTTTGGAAACAACCCAAATGCCGTAAAATAGATGACTGGATCAAGAAGATGTGGTACATATATACCATGGAATATTACTCAGCAATCAAAAAAGATAAACACATGCAATTTGCAGCAACATGGATGGCGCTGGAAGGGATCATGCTCAGCGAAATAAGCCAAAAAGAAAAAGAAAAATACCGGATGGTCTCACTCATAGTAGGAATCTAGAAAACTTAAATAAGGGACCAGGAAAAAGAATAACTATAAGAAAGAAAATATCAAAATCAACAAACAACTATGAACCAGAGACACTCTATGGGGATGGGGGGCGAGGAAAGGAGGGATTGGGGTCAAAATAAGGGGGTTGTAATTGTATGGGGAATATAAAAATAAAATTTAAATTAAAAAAAAAAGATGACTTGTTTTGTCCACAGTTACATGACCTGGACTGCTACACAGCTTTTTACCAAGTCTGAATATCCCTTTCTACAATATCCTATAGCCCTGAACACTTGTCTTTATAAAAAAAATGTCCTTGGTCAATAAGTTATACTTTTGGGGTAGTCTCGAGGAATACCTAACCATTTCTCACAGGGTTCAATTGATTTTATGTGGTCTTGTGTCCCAGCTTCCCAAGTATTCTCTGACATTCTGCCTAGGTCATCACCTCATAAAAAATGGCTTCTTTCCACCTGCACTTGGACTTCTCTAACACTCACCTGGTTTTCCCAGGTTCTGTCTCCTGCCTCTGGATTTTCCCTAGCAACCCTGCTTCTTTTGGATTTTGTCTAGCAACTTCAAGTTTCAAAACTCCTTTGAATCGCCTGTTTGTCCTTGATTTGTTTCTTTCAATAATATTGACTTCAGTTGATTCTGTGAAGAATATAGACTGTAAGTGATGAAACAAGTAATAGCTCAATCTTATGTTTGTCCTGACCCATCTCAGCATCCCAGACTTTCAGTTACCTGTCAGAGAGGATGAATCACTGGGGCTCTAGGCCGAAAGCTAAGAGCATAGGCAAGGTACGGGGCTCCTCCATGCAATACCAGAACAAGATGGGCATTCTGGAAGGTCAGACCTGAAGGGTTATTTACCAAAGGTAAACTGGGTGGATGGCATGAAAATAAAAATCTGGTTAAGAGAAACCAAAGCCTTATCTAGAATTATAATGCAGAATATCAAGACTAAGGATCAAGATGAGTTTTCAAGATTAATGTCCTGCCAATATGGGTCTGATGCCAGGTAGGGATGAACAGGAGATATTTAAGCAGTAAGAAATAACATGCTTTTGGCTTTAATGTTAGGGTGCAAACATGGTTGTAGAGGAGTAAAATCTTAACCAAATACAAACAGCCACGAATACTCATCTGTGAGACCAAGACAGAATGCAGATAAAGGAAAGTGCCAGAGAGGTGGTGGGCAGTGGAAAGGAAGGTGACAAAGAGTAGCAGAGTCTGGGTTAAACTAGGGCTCCACAGGCCTCAGCCTCTTTCCGCTTCTGTCCATTCCTAACAGCAGACATAAATAGTACTCTCCATTCACCCTGAACTCCTCAAATCTCCCAGATCCTTTGCTCTATCTTGTCTCTTGAACTTGCATATGGACTTTCTTCTGCCTGACATCTTCTTCCTAGTTGGTCGAATTCTTTTTAATCACTTTTCCAAGTTTGGTTTACAATCTGCTTTATAAATCTCTCATGAGGCCTCATTCACCAACTTATTTAATTAAGCATTGTCTATATTTCCAACACCGTTCTAATTAAAACCTCACATTAACCTTATGGCTTAGGTGCTACTGTTATTCCATTTTGTAGATAAGAAAATTGAGACATGGAGAAGTTATGGGATGCAACCTCTCAGAAGATTCAGGATTCTAAGCCTGGTAGTTTTATTCTGGAGTCTGTACTCTTAACTACTCCTGACATCCCTCCTTTTGTATGGTTTATCCCTCTTCCCTAACGCCATTACTGTACCTTCACATATTGCTATAGTTTATATGGCTATTTTACACATTAAACTTGAAGATCCTGGGGCCTCCCTGGTGGCACAAGAGGTTTAGCACAGCACTATGAAGATATATTCAGCCCCTGCAGCATGAGTTCGATCCCTGGCTGGCCAGGAAGCTTCCACATGGCGCAACAGATCTCTCCAGCCTCACCTGAGGCTCCCCTCAGCAGTATATTTCAGTCAGTCTGCCTGTTCTGTTCCCCACTCTGTCTCTGATGAATCCTCTCACCCCACCCCCACCTCTGGCCTCTACCTCAGTTCTTGTATGCATAAATAAATAAATCTTTAAAAAAAAACCTTCAAGATCCTGGACACCAGAGTCAATGTCTTTAAACATCTTTGTTCACAGATAATTATATGTACTTGTTAAATCTAGAAACTGTTGTTGCTGATTCTATGTACCTGTTAATGCCAAAAAACATTTCCCTGTATTTCTGATCTCAATTAATAATACAATTATTATTAATAATAATTCACTCAGAATCCAGCCCAAAAATGTAGGGATTATCACAGATTTCTTTTCTTCCTCATTCTCATTAGAACAAAACACTGTCAATTCTTCCTCCCAAATACTTCTCAAATGTATCCTTTTCTCTCTATCTACCTGAACATTTCAAGCCTGAACATTTTTTTCTCAGTTTTTTCAGCCACGTTGCTGGCTTTCTTGTCTCCTGACTTTCTCTTACTCTAATCTATCATCACAGTTATTAGCAATTTAACATGTCACTCATTTATTCAACACTGTAGTTATTTAAAGTACCCAGAATTTTTTTTATCCCACATAGCACACCCATGTTGGTTGATGTTGGGTCTTCTTTTAGAAAAGTTTCTCCTTATTCTTTGGCTGTATGACTCTTGTTCATACAGGACTCAATTTATTTTGTTTATCCATCTCACCATTGATGGAACCTCACTTGACTACCCAGCCCCAAATGGAATTATAATCATTTTGTTCATACCATTCATGAATAGTCTTTTATGACCTTGTATATGAACTGTAGGGAAATACACCTAGGAATCTGACTTTTGGATCAGGGTCAGCTAATCCAAGTCACAAAGACTGGTCTATAGTCAAGGATTGGTGAGCATCCTCAATGACTCAGAAATAACTAGGTTCACAATATTTTTTTGTTTTTGTATAAATGACATACAGATGATTAAGGATCCAGGGTGGTCTGAATGATCACCACACACTGGGTCCCTGGGTATCAAGGGGATAGCTACAAAATCTGAGTTCTCAGCTAGTTTCGAAGAGTGAAATCATGCCAGAAATGTGAGGCCTGAATCTTGTGTTGTCTTCTTGCTGTTTTGGTTTGGAGTGCAGGTAGGTGTGGGTACCATTAATGTCAATGGTCTACTTTATTACCACAAATAGAATTGTAAACCACACAACTGAATGATAAGGGTGCTTTTCTGTTAGTGTTTTCCTTTTGACATCCACTGTTTTTCATCTCCACAGGTTGCCCTCCCTAGAGGGTTTAAGCACTCCTAATTTCACCCAGTTCTGTCCACTGCTCTTCAGAAGGGTGTAATAGTGTCCATACTCCCCTAGTTCAGGAGAAATCCCATTTCAAGCATTTGCTTACTCTGTGTGTTATCTGATTTTCTGAGATATAAGCAGTGTGTCTATTTTGTTTTAAATTCATTTCTCATTACACTGTCACTAACAAAGCTGAGAACCTTTTCAAATATTGCTCTCTCTCCATGCTCTCCATTTTTAAAATTGCATAGTCATAACCTTTGCCTATTTTTCTATTGTGTTCATTTTTGTTTCTGGTTGATTCATAAGAGTCCCTTGTATTTTATAGATTAATCCCTTGTTGGTTTTTGAAGTTGCTAATATGTTCTCCTAATCTGCCACCCATATGTTAGCATAATCTATAGAGCACTTCATTGAGCAGAGGTCTTTAATTTTGATGTAGTCAAATCCAATTTTTGCCTTATGGTTTGTGCTTTGAGGTTCTTATTTAAGAAGAACTTTCCCACTTAATGAATTTTTTTAAATACTGCCTTTCCCATTCATTTTACAGTTTTATATTTTATATATAGTTCTTTTATACCTCTGGAGTTCACTCATAAAGTATGGACCCAAACTTATTTTTTATGTGTAAGCATGAAACTCATCAGGGATAGTTTTCTGAATACCATCTATTAAACAATCTTCAGTGAAGAGGGCCCCTTTACTCTTGTTTGCTCTCTCAATAAACAGATATCCCAAAATACGTACATCTATTATACATCTATCTATCATCTACCTATCTCTATCTATCTATCTATCTATCTATCTATCTATCTATCTATCTATCTATCTATCTATCGATTGATCGATCTATCATCTAATCTACCTATCTACCTAGGAGATGTAAACACATACACATACAATTGTCTCTCTTTTTCTGGAGAACCCAATATACTGGTATAAAAAACTAATATCAGTACATAAGCTTGTATCTGACAGTCTCGCTGAACTCTCCTATTTACTAACACATTCTGAAAATTCTGTCGAGGTTTCTGAGTAGGTAATGGTATAATTTACAGTAACATCTGTGTTGTCCTTTCCTTTCTGTTTTCTACCTTTTATTTCTTTTTCCCCTCTCTTGTTTACTTTATGTCTTATTTCATTGGCAGAACTTCTACTACTATTTTAGATAACACATTAATCATGACAGTGGCATATCCTAATTCTCTCCCTAAATTAAAAGAACCAGGTCTATATTTCTCTGTTGCATATGGTTTCTGGAGGTCTTTAAAATGTAACATTTATCAAGGTAAGGAAATGAGTTTCTAGTCCTAGTTTTCTATGCTTTTCCTAAGTTAAATGTTCCTTTTCTGTACCACTTTTCTGAGAAAAATGTTCCTTGATTATGGCACAGTATTATTTATATATACTAAATATTCCAATAGTTAATATCTAATTTTACTTTTTCATCTATGCTTTTAGATGAAATGTCCATATAATTTCCATTTCCTTTTTTTATCTGCCTTTGATGTTGCAAATATACTAGCATCATAAAATAAGCTCATCACTTTGCCTCCCTCCATTCCCCCTTTCTCCATTCTTTTTTTTTTTTTTAATTTAAAAGTATATAGAACTCTCCTTTAAAACTACCAAGACCTGGACTTTCTGTTAATGAAAGCAGGATAGAGGATTTTAATTGTTTTTTTTAAATACAGTTTATTATTTTTCCCTATTTATTCTTATGCCAATTTTGGCATTTAATATGTTTCTAAAAATGTATGCAGTTTACTCAAAACTTGGATATAAAATTCTAGATTAAATTCTTCTTTTAATCTTTTGAAATTGCATTTCATTGTATTTTCATCCAGCGTTGCAGCTGAAAAACTGGCATCACCACTCTTTAGGTATTATTTTTCTGCTCAGAAGCTTTCAGAACTTACTCTTTTCTTTCATGTTCTTATATTTTATTAACTGTGATATGCATCATGTCTAGTATCTCTTAGAATTCTTTATAAATTATTGTGCCAGCTTTCTTTTTCTGGTAACCTCCCTTATGTTCTCTTGAGAATATTCATCGCATAGTTACTGCATGTTTGTCTACTGTATTGGTACTTACTATGTGCCAGGTACTATTCTCCATATTGGGATCACAATTGGGCCCAACAGATCTACTGAATTTTAATTATAATGAAGGAAAACAGACAAACAAGTAATCAAATATATATCCAAAGGTAATAAGTGTAGAAAAGAAATATAAGGTGAGGAGAGGGACGGGAAGTATGTACATTGTAATTTAAAACACTTTTTTGATTTAATTTCATTTTTAAAGAAAATTCACAAAAATATTACAAAGTTTAAAGAATATATCATGTCATTTGCCCCAGTTATTTCTTCTTAAAATTGTACTAATTTTGCTATCCTCTCTGTCTTCACCTTTATATATATATATGGATAGATATATAGGTATATATAGATATAGATAGCTCTGTGTAGATACATATATATGGGTAAATTGCAGGTGTGCTATCTCTTTACCTATAAATATTTCACATTTCCCTGTTTATTGTGTAAGAATAAGAACAATCTCTTACATACTACTAGAGAGTGATCAAATCAGGAATTTTCATTGATAGGATACTATATTATCTAACCTACAGACAATGTTCTTATTGAGAAATCACCAAGTAATTGTTTAAGAAACATTCCTTATAATAAAGGAGAATCTTGGGTAATGAGTTGCATTCACTTGTCCTATCTTTTTATTCTCCTTTAATCTGGAACATTTCTAAGTCTTTTGACTATAACAACAACAACATCTTGCACCATTATCTTATAGAATGTCCCTCAAATAGGTTCATATAATGTTTCTTTCTTTTTTTAAAAAAAAGATTTATTTATTTATTTATACAAGAAACGGGGTACAGGCCAGATGCGCGGAAGGGTGAGAGAATTCACCAGATAAAAAGAACAGAACAGGGGACTGAGAAATGCACTGCTGAGGGGAGCTGCGGGCGCAACAGGAGAGGTCTGCCGCACCATGTGGGATCCTCGCCAGCCGACCACCTCGGACAGCTTCACAGCGCTGCGCTCAACTGCCTGTGCCACCAGGGGAGTCCCTAATGTTTCTTTCTGATTAGACTCAGGTGCTATGCATGTTTTCAGAAATACTATTAAAGTGAGTCTGTGTTTTGTGTTCTTCCCTGTGTGTGGTTTTTTTTTTTTTTTTTTTTTAAAGATTTATTTATTTATTTATTTATACAAGCACTAGGTACAGTCAGAAGCACGGGACGGTGAGAGAATTCACCAGAGCCAGAGTGGGGAGCAGAACAGGCAGAAGGACCGAAGTACACTGCTGAGGGGAGTAGCAGGTGGCAGGAGAGGTCTGTGCGCCATGTGGGACCCTCCTCCGGTGGCCAGGGAGCAGCCGGGGATCGAACTGGCGCTGCAGAGGCTGCGGGCAGCTTTGCAACCCAGCACTCAACCGCTGCGCCACCGGGGAGGCCCTTCCCTGTGTTTTGTGTTCTACCATCTTGGGAGTCAGATGAAGTCAGTCTGTTCCATTACAGGTGATGTTAATGTTGCTGATTTGATTAAGTGACATCTTGTCAGATAAGGGATTGTAACAGGGTTGTCCCCAAGAAAGGGGGACATTTCAGGTTTCCTGCCCCACCCAAAAGGAGGGTGGAGCTGAATAGGGAGGAGAAGAAGCTGCAGAGGAGACTGAGGAAGGAAGGAAGCAGGATGGAGAGCCAGAAGGAGACCTGGAGGAGGCACATGGAGACGAGAGACACGTGAAGAAACTGTGTTTGCTTTTTGGTCGTGGACTGGGTGACACAGATGTGGGTGAGAGACCCATGGGGAGTGATAATGGCGGTTTTAGTCTTGATTTTGATTTTGCTCTTTTCCTTTCAGACTTGTCTGGTTGTTTCTGATCCTTTTCTGGAAGGTACTTTAGACTTATGACAGGCGTTGGGGCCTTGCTCTGGGCCAATCCTGCTTGGGTGGATTTTTACCCATGAGGCAAAGGGGAACTATGGGTACTTGATTTAGAAACTATAGTCTTTGCCTTTCCTGTATTGTTTCCTAATTTTATTAAAGTTCCTTCCCATTAAAGACATATTTTGTGTTGATGGGGCGGATGGCAGAACCCATTTAGAGTAGGCAGGTTTGCGGGGTTTGGAGTGCCCCTCTCCCTGCCCTGTAATAGATTTGGCACCCAATGTGATTTGGGACAGAGCCATCCGTGGTTAGTCAGCCCCATGGGGAAATTGGGCTTCCCTATGCCACTGGCTACCATAAGCGCAAATGTGATTTTTGGTTTCTCTAGTGTGTTTGTTTCATATGTTGATTTACTGTTAAAAACTGGCCTGGGCTTTGTAAAGATTCTGTGTATCTGTGTGTAATTTGTTTGTAGTGACTTGCTAAGAGATTTCATTTTGTGGAGATTGTTCTGTGCAGCAGTTTTACTCTAAAGATTAGGTAGTATGTTGGACCATGTGGTCAGATCAAAGATGGAGTCTGAGGCCACTTGGCAGGCTTTTGTAATACTCAGAGGTTCCTGTTGCTAGGACTTTGGACCTTTTTTCTTTTTGTGATCTCTGCTGTCTCATTACCATTTCTAAAGCCAGTAATGATTCTTCAGTGATCTGTTGCTCTGTCTTCCACTACTTCCTGACCACTGCCTGAGGCGTTTTGCAAGCCAACTGTGCAGCAGTGGTGTTTAACATGTAAAGAAACTGCACTTGCCTTTTGGTCGTAGATTGGGTAAAATAGATGTGGGTGAGAGACCCATAGGGAGGTGACATTGGCGGTTTTTGTCTTGATTTTGATTTTGCTCTTTTCCTTTCAGACTTGTCTGGTTGTTTCTGACCCTTTTCTGTGGGTCCCCACTGGAAGGTGCTTTAGACTTGTGACAGGCTTTGGAGCCTTGTTCTGGGCCAATCCTGCATGGGTGGACTTTTACCCACAAGGGAACGGGTAACTATGGGTGCTTGATTTAGAAACTAGATTCTTTGCCTTTCCTGTATTGTTCCTAATTGTATTAAAGTTCCTTCCCATTAAAGACTTATGTATTTTGTGTTGATGGGGCGGATGGCAGAACCCATTTAGAGTAGGCAGGTTTGCAGGGTCTGGGATGCCCCTCTCCCTGCCCTGTAACAGGATCACTTCGATTTTTTCTCTGCTCCATTAATGTTGCTCAATCCAGTATAGCCTGTTCAAGTTGCTGTGCTTGTGTTAATGTAGTTTGCTCCTTTGATAGCTTGCTATTTTTCCCTCTGAACTCATATTCCCCTGAATACAGGGGACATTTCAGCTGGTGTTATCACAACGCTGGAAAAGGGTAAGTCCAAATTCTTTCTCATGTCCATAGGAATTTAAATAGTGAGTGGGTAGGGAGGAATGCCCCTCTGGCAGGAGAGCCCCCAGAGCTCCATTTGTGATGGGCACTGGCTTTGCTCTTTTATAATAGCTCTCCAATTCAATTCCTTTGTCATCACCTCATCAACCCCTTGGGGTAGGGAGGGTGGTGATTAAAGAGGACAAGTTCAATTACCAATTAACTAAGTTGTGAATCTGTTGCTATTGCCTGTGACTGTGATCTGCCTGACTCTGCCCTGACTAAGTGTCTTCTGGCTGCACTGAGTTGGTTACTGATTTCAACTTTCAGTGGGACCTAGGCGGGCAGTAGTCTGCCCGGGTTATGTGGAGAGAAAAAAAGAATACATTTAAAATCCCTACCCCTACCATATTACTCATCTGCAGGGTCTGTGCTTCTGTTGGCCAGAAATCTCTTGTTTTCTGTAAATTGTTTGGTCGTCTTTTTCTTCCATTATCATCTGGTATGATTCCAGAGTTCAGCCTCAGAAAGGAGGCCAAAGGCCATGTCACACTAGACAGGATGGAAAACTGACTTGGCATTGGGCTTGAGGATAATACATGGTGGAATAGTAGATGACATTGGATTGGAAACAAGGAGCCTGAAAAAACAAAAGCTCCATAAAATTCCATTGTCTTAAATAGTTCTGGGTTTTTAAGAACAGGGCCAGCCACTTGCTAACTCTGTAATATTGGCAAGAAATTTAGCTCTTTTTGATTCTCAGTTTCCTTATCTGCCAAATGGGGACAATAATTTCATACTGTCTGGTCCAAAGGGTTGTTTTGAGGTACAAAAGAATTAATGGATACTCACTTGCTTTGAAAATAAACCCAAAGGCATTGTATTGATGGTTTCACACCTGCATTGCAAAGGAGACCCACATGTGCTATATAGATTAAGGGGTCATGATACATCTAAACTGTGGTCAGAATGCATCACTGGATCTGGCACTTTATTTTTTTAATTGCTGATGAAGTCCTGATTGCTGGGCTGAAGTTTATTTGCCAATTTCTTTGTTAAGGCTGAAAACAAATGCTGTAACTATTATAACTTCTACCCCACAACCACCCTCTGCCTCTGCCAAAGTGAGTTTTATTTATCCTAAGCTTAGAGGTGAGTTAATCACAACACTTTCTCAATATAATTTCCCTCCTCTGCAGCCAAGTATTCTAGGCCAGTGGCCAAATATTTTTGGTTAGAGAATGGCACAGGTGGAAATCAGCTATGATGCTGTTATTTCATCACAGTGAGGTAGAAGTAGGTCTGCCTGATGATAAAATGTATAATATTTGCACCAGAGAAAGAAAAATAATATTAACCCAATAAAATAAAGAAGCTATTACAAGGCTTTTATTATCCTAGAAGTTTCTTTGAAAGGCTTTTTTTTCCACATGCGCCTGTCTTTCCTTCTCTCCTACCCTCCTCCAGCCAAACTGGAATGAGTCCACATTTGCACAGATTAGTGGTGTTGAGAAAAGTATTTCTTTACAACTTAAGAATCATAGGTCACTCCACAAATATCCTCCTGGGTCTGTTGAAAGAGCAGAAGTGGTAGCAAACATTTGTTTTCCCAATTAAAAGCTATTGAGACATTACTGAATTCCCTTCTCCCTCCCAGTGGTTGAAAGAAAAGAAGTTTTGGCAACCTGGCCCTTTATTTTTCATTTATTTATTTATTTATTTATTTATTTATTTATTATTTTTTTAAATATATTTTATTTTTATATTCCCCATACAATTGCAACCCCTTTATTTTGACCCCAATCCCTCCCTTCCCCCCCACCCCCATAGAGTGTCTCTGGTTCATAGTTTTTGTTGATTTTGATTTTCACTTTCTTATAGTTATTCATTTTCCTGGTCCCTTATTTAATTTTTCTAGATTCCTGCTATGAGTGAGACCATCCGGTATTTTTCTTTTTCTTTCTGGCTTATTTCACTGAGCATGACCCTTCTAGCTCCATCCATGTTGCTGCAAATTGCATGTGTTTATCTTTTTTGAATGCTGAGTAATATTCCGTGGTGTATATGTACCACATCTTCTTGATCCAGTCATCTATTTTTGGGCATTTGGGTTTTTTACAAAGCTTAGCTAACCTGGCCCTTTATATGAAAATAGAACTGGAGGCATGGAACTGGCTGTGGAGACCATGTGTATAGGATTAGGGAGACAAGGGATTTCAGCCATTCATCCCAGGAAATATGACCTGTAGTATCTTTCCTTCTCCGCTTCCCAGTTTTTTCTAAGATGATGGTCCTGGACATATCAGTTTCCCCACAAGATACATAACCTAATTTTATACACAGCCTTCCCCAGGCCATGCGGGTAACGCATAGTGAAGCTGAAGTGTGAGCCTGGAATGTCCTGACTTCAAGACTGAGAGGCCTCCTGTGGTGACTCTGCAGCGAGTGTTTCACATGTGCTGTCTCACACAGGCGACTCTGCGCCCTCAGCCCCTCTTCCTTTAGCTATGGGAAGCCCAGAGCATGGAGGCCTATTATTCAATCAATAATTATTCAATCAATAATTATACCTCTATGTGCAATGAGGCAGAATGGTAAAATGAAGATTTCAGAAAAATCTTGCCCTTCAATATGGCAAGTAAATATTTATTAAATGTCTACTCTTTCATTCAGTCCATGTTAGGAGATAATGCATTTAAAATCTAAGCAGTTAGAGCCAATCATAAACAAAAATAGTGGTTATTACTTCCTGCTTTAAGAGTTCTAGAACTAATGTTACCAGGTCCTAGCAAAGGGTCTAAAATCAGACCTGCGCTATAATTCGAGTCCAGCTTAAAACATTCTTTTTTCACTCTATGAATCACTAAACATTATGGCTCAACAAAGCAACATATTTAGAAGTTTCAATGGCAGAGATGTGTCAAGATTGTGCTAAAAAGCAATTTTAAGGGAGATATTTCTGTTTTTGAAAACCTGTGAAATTGCTGTCTTTAGGGTTCTGTAAAAGCTACAAACCAGTTAGACTTTGTCCTTTCAGCAGAAGTTAGAGAGCTTGTAAGCTATAGAGCAACGCCAAGAGCACAACACAAAGTTGATGGACACCTGAGTCAGCCCAACCACCCCAAACTGAGCACAGTCTAGGGACCCTGAGCCACACAGCCAAATCCCACAGGCCTGTGACCCACGCTGCAGGCAGCTTGGCCCCGGCCCCCACCCCCCTCACCCCCCCACCCCGCAGAGCTTGCAGAAGAACCAGAAGTCAGTGCTGAAACTTCTGGGAAGATTCTACAGCCCTCAAGGGACTTGTTTTCCAACTTAAGCAAAGAACAATAAATATTTCAGATAAGTTTGTAAGGCAGGTCTAAGAGGGGGATGAAAGGGACTTGGAAACATGTTTCCTTCATTTGTTAAATTAGTGCACTTTTTCCTCTGGGGGAAGGAAAGAATGTTAGTCAGAGGGGTGATAGTTGAATGAGCTCCAATCTAATTTGACAAATGGCCTGTTTTCCTCACTTTCTTTGTATCCTTTTGGCTTGGTTAGAGTCAAATTTCTCTTAGGCTTATATTTTACAATATTTACAAAAGCAATTTGATCTGAAAGGTGAGGCACCACTTGGTAACAAGAGCTATTAAGAAAAAAACAAAACAATCTTCCCTAAACTTCATAACTGATTTTACCTGAAGCTGGCAATGTGATTTGTCAATATTTAGGCATTTTTGAGACTAAAACAAACAACGTGGTCATCTTCCAAAGACTTTCAGACTTAGCACTTAAGCTGAAAAACAAGCTGGGTTATTTGGAATTTTATTTTTAATTACTGATGCTTTCATAGATGAATCTCTTGGTATTAAATTATAATATTATTGTGCTAGATCAGAGATCAAGACACTAAGGCAGGCACAATTGCTTCTTTGGAATTTTTTATGCTATCTGTCTGAGTTAACATATAATTGTGTACTTGTTTTATAGGCACTGGAATTTAAGATAGATTCTTCATTTATAAGATGTAAATGTGACATATATTTTTAAATCATCTGTGTTGTTATTCATATAACCTATAATCTTGCTTATACTTTTATATGTATATCTCTTACATATATATAATTTGTTCTGACAGAGAATTGTTAAATAGGACACAGTGTACTCACACTCATTTTATATTTTGATTCTTTCTCTGAGCTCTTGAGCTCCTATTTTACTTTACATCTAGCTAATTAGAATAGATCTACAAAAAAATTTTCAGGTAGGGTAGTTATGTCATCAGTATATTTATGAGCTCCTAATTATCAGGAAATACAGTTCAGTTGCCTTCTCACAATTGATCAAATCTAAAATTCTTGGGTCTAAAAACTTTCTTTTGAGAGAGAAAAGCATTGCTTTACTATCTACTGACATTTAAGGTTACAAATGAGAAGCTGAGCTAAATTAATGTTTGTTTCTTTGCAGAAAACCTGTTTTTCTTATTTGGATCCTAATTGACTATCTTTATCCTAGTTGTTTGTCTTTATCCAAATGTCTAGATGTCTGTGTCATTTCATTGACATCACATGGAATATACAGAAAATGTTCTTTTATTATAATTATAATGTCTTTTCTACTTTTGCCAGGATTTCATTCAAAATTAATAACTTTGCAAGTTGGCCATCTACATTTGTCTTTTGTGCTCAACATCTTTTTTTCATCAGGATTGTTCTCCTCTTTTGATACAATGCTTCTGCATTCTGGAAAATTTCATAAATTAGTCATTCACATCACTGATACCTTTTTTATGCACCAGTCTATTCTCCAATGTAAACCAATGTAATACTGCTATTTTCTTTCAAAATTCCTTAAAATTCTATATTATCTCATTTAAATATTTAAGTCTGTTTTAATTGCACACTTTGATCTTCCCATTTAGTCTCTATTCTCTTTATGGTTATTGGCTCATGTTTCATATGGATCTTATTTTTTGGTCTCTACTAAAATTTGTTCTCTACTTGATATGCCAACATACTTCAAAAATTTTCTTTAGGATATTGAGCAGATGATTTATAGAAATACCCTCTTATTTCTGCAGTGTTATGCAATGTGTCCTGCTTGCAGGATATTTTCTCTCAAAATCACTATGCAATATATTTTTTTACTATCATTGTTCATCCTTAGGGAAAAATAAGATCAAGAAGTTCTCCCTGTTTATTTTTAGATACAGTAAATGAACAATTCTTTTTTGTTCTCTATTTGTTGATTTCACTTCTCAAACCTCAAGCGCAGACAGGTGAGTGAGCCTGTCTCCCGGACCATGGTCAGCTTCCAGCAAGTTTGAACCAGTGTGCAACCTTCCTGCTACTTCCTTGCCTTGGTTCTCTCAGGTTATGAGCTCAAACAGTACATGTAAATCAATAGTGCCAAGTTTGCTGTGCTCTGTAAGTTTTCACTTCCTCATATTTGAGCTTCACTGTTTTCTTTAAGATGGAACTTTCCAGGGTGCATTCTGCCAAGCCCTCTCTTCCACATCCCACGTTGAGGTCTGAACTTCTTAATCCTGCCTCAGAAGTAAAAGGTTGGAGGCAAAGTGTTGGGGGATGAGCCACTGCTACTCTTGTCTGCAGGAGATCATATGAAGAAGAAAACATCAGTTATTTTCTTAATGCTACTGTTTCATGACATTAAGCCAGTCATGGCCCAAGCTGATAGTTGTTTTTACTAAAACAATTCCATTTGTGTTTTATTTAGTAATAAGGCATTCATAATCCTGACAACCCATTGCCTACAGATCTGTTTCTAAAGCTTTGGATTTTTTCTTATTCTGCTTCTTTGTATTTTAGTGAGAAACTGGGACATCCTGCATTGGGGGCTATCTCCAAACAGTATTCAGAGCAAAAATTCTGTAATGATCAACTTTTAGTAAATTTGGTTAAATCACCAACTCATTGGCATTTTCTGTTAGAAACCTTAATATTATCCAGTTCAATCTCACCTACCTGAGATATGGA